>NW_016917307.1:236640-246945 GCF_001483705.2 Eufriesea mexicana
CTGAACCACAGTGGCGACTTAGCGTTGACGTCCGCTCCGATGACGACCCTCTTGCCCCGCAGGTACGTCAGCACCTTATCCAGCTGCGCGATGCCGATTTCAATATTTTCCGACAGCGGATGGTATTGACTTACCGCGTTTACCTCGGTGTCTGCGTTGCTTATCTGTACACAAGCGCAGAGTCTCGTGCACAAACTCGCGATTTCGAGAGCTGAGGTGTGGTTTCATCTAATCCCCGCAGCCGTGAGAGGTGGGGCGCTCTTATCTCCGCGACACGCGGTGGCGACGCTCGTCCCAAATCCGGGTATTATACCTGCCATGGTGTAGGTCTCCAGCATGAGTATGATATCTGCGACCTCTAGCTCCATCTGCGACCTAACCTCGTGGGGCACGAACCTTGGTCGCTGCATATTGCGCTGCAGGATCCTTATCTCCTCCGTCCGACCGTTTTTCATCTTGCCCATAAACGGTTCTTGCAACTGATCGCTCCAGTGCTGCTTTGTAGGAAGGGCAATTCATTTTGGAGGCTACATGATCCCATTTTTTGCCGCCTCGTCTGCAGCTCACACATACTGCTTTTCCCTTCTTGCTTGAGCACGCATTCGTATCGTGCTCCGTCTCTGCACAGTGATCGCGTATATCGTGCTTCCGCCGACAGTGCTTCGCTACATGCCCGAAGCCTTGGCATTTATAACAGCGGCTGACGGCGACGAAATCCCGGAATTTACACGCATTCCAGGATATAAACAGTTTCCCGGATAGCATTTTACTTCGCACTTGCGTGCTCACTTCTACGACCCAGTTGGTCTCTTCGCTGTCCTTCCTCCGTGTGCGGAAGCAGAATCTTATTTCTTCCACTACGGCCTCCCCAAGCCTTTCTTTGTTCTGCTTCCTTAAGCAAGCTCGTATCTCCTTTTCGAACAGTTCCCTTGGGATGTCGTACATGAGCATCCTATGTCTATTCCTAGGTGGCATCCTTGCCTTCAGGCCGATGTCCCTTAGTTTGGCGTCCACCGTGGACGCCCTGAGATCTTCTGAGGTTATTGTCACTACCGCTATGCCATTGCCTTGTGCGCGGCGTACTGATATGAATTGGATGCCCCTCTTCTTTGGGTTAACCAAGGTGAAGACCGCTTCGCGTGCTTCCTCACTCATCCTAATGTCGGTATCCTCCAGTGACGAGCCATCAAGGCAGAACGGCAGCCACTGCACCAGCCGACAATACGGTGATCTATGTAATATTGCTTTTCTAGCATTATCACTGGATAGATGAATCATAACCGAGGCTATTCACAATAGAAGATAGGGCTCCTATTGTCGTAATCTGAACAGCATTGCATCAATTTTATTTATCTCTTCGCAGATAATCCAAGTTCTACGCCAATTCCGGAATGATCAATGGATCGTTTGTTGACTGCTAACGATATTGACAATTGAAAATGCGGCACAGGGTACAATCACCAACATAGTATTGTAGCTGAGGGAATAGTCGCTTCGCAGATCGAATAGTTTACGCAGTAATCCTTGAATTTCGAAAGCAAGATGAATTATCGTTGTGGACAGTAAGCCGTGGCAATACTACGCAGAGAACATCATTTGACACGGTACCGTGTACGCTTCATTCATCCGTTCACCGATGATTTACATGCTCTAGTAGTTGTAGAATGATAAAATAATAAATCAGTTGCATTTGGGGATATTAACCCTTGGCAATAAAGTACTTAGAACGGCCACCACCGCCGAACTGCAATCATTTTTTAAATCTACTCTTGTATGATCTAAGCCATATTGCTATTCTGGAATGAACACTGGATCTGTTACTTACTGCAATATATATTGACAATTAGCAATATAGCTCACAGATCAGTAATCAAGAATGTATTATAGATGTTGGATGAATCTATTCTGTTAATTCAAATTCCGTAGCAATTCCAGAATGACGACAGAGATATTAATTAACGCTCAAGATTGTGATCTTTGACAATAGAGTACTGCGTACAGCATTTAACACTGTACTGCATCTGTTGAGTCAATACATGCACTTATGGAATGCATAATGTGGCAATACTAGAATGACATAGGAAAGTCAATTATGGCTCGAGATAGTAAGCATTCACAATACATTACAGAGTGCGTACAACACTAGGGTGCATGTAGCCGATGTTACAAAATTATTCACGAATGACATATTCAACAACCGTTCTGGGATAATCGATGCATCGGTAAGTTATGGCTCGAGATATTTACAATTTACAGTGCAGTACTAAGTACATCGACCAAGAGAGCAAGGCAGCCGATGTATTCATCTGTTCATTGAAAATCTAAATTCGCCAGCAATTCCATAATGATCGAAGATTAAGTCAGTTGTATTAGAAGATATTGACTATTGAAAATGGAGTACGGGTGTATCCATCAACGTATTAATACAGCCGCTCTATCAAACTATTCCATGATAATTTGTGTTACATAGATATTTCAGAACGATCACAGGACATCTCAATTATCGCGAAGGGTAATGACAACTGAAAATGCAGTACTGAGTGCAGCCGTATACAAAACTGTGTAGCCGTTGTATTAATCAGTTAGCTGATCATCTAATTTCTTCAGCAATTGTAGAATGATCAGTGAAAAGAGAAATTGTCCCGGTAGATATTGACATATGTTAATACAGCACTGACTACAGCAAGCAAGAGGGCAATTTACACGACTTACTAACATGTTCATTGATGACGTATATTCCATAGCAGTCCTAGAATGACACAAGACGGTTCCATGTACTCAGCGCTGCCAACGTCAGAGTTGTGTAGCCGCTGGTATAATTTGCTCACTGATCATTTAAATTACACAGCAGTTCTATAGTAATCAATATATAGGTCGTTTATGGCTTGAGATATATACAATTTGCAATGCAGTGTTAAATACATCCACCAACAGTTCTTTGTAACCGTTTATTTGGTCTGTTCACTAAAGATATAGCCTCTATAGCAAATGTAGAATGATCAATGGGTAGATCAAATATCTGTACTGCTATTGGAAAATGACAACAGGGTACTGAGTTCAGCGTTCTGCACAACACTGTGGCCAACGAACTTATCTGTCCGGAGTTCATCCATGTTCTTTGGCATGTGTAGAACGATCAACGGAGGGAGCCATTTGCGCTGGAGAAAATGACTTATGTCAAGACAGTACTGAGTAGAGCCATCATCACGGTACTGCAGCCGTGGAGTCTGTTTTTTCACTGGCGACATACATTCCGCAGCAATTATTGAATAACATATGTATAAATCAGTTAAAGCTAGAGATACTTGCAATTGGCAGTACGGCGTGCAGTACATCCACCAACAGAGCACTGTCGCTGTTGAGTTGCTCTATTCGCTGGTCGATATAAGTACTGTACCAATACTTCAGTGGCAAAGGACATGTCCACTATGGCTAGAGATATTAACAATTTGCGACTGTACCCATTAGAGCCATCATCAAGGTGCCGTAGCCGTTGGATAAGTTTCTTCACTAATGACTTAGATTCCGCAGCAAATCTATCTTATTCAATATATAAAGCATTTCCGTCTGGAAATATATACAATTGGCAGTCCGCTGCTTAGTACGCCAACCAACGGTGCATTGCAGCCATTGATGTGCGCTCTATACTTATGATGTAAGTTCCATTGCAAATCCAGAGTGACAAAGGACAGATCTATTACTGGTCGCGACACTTACGGTTGACAAAACCGAAATGAGTACAGTCATCATTTCAGCACTGTTGTCGCTGCATTAACGTGTTCACAGATGACTTCACTTCCACGGGAATTCTAGACCCGTCAGTATATAGATCAGTTGTTGGTAGAGATATTTACAATTGACGGTAGGATACTTAGTACATCCAACAGAACCGCACTGTGTCCGTGTGATTAATTTGTGCTCTCATGACTTGAATTACATAGCAATCATACAATGACAAAGGGCAGATACACTATCTCTCATGAAATTAATTGTTGACAAAACAGTACAACTCACAGCCGTCTACACTGTACGGTATCCGTTCAATTTATTTTTTCACTCATGATTTGAATTCCACAGCAGTACTGGAGTAACCAGTGCATTGAATAGTTACGGCCAGAGATATTTACAGTTAGCAGGGCGGTACATTGTACAACCACAAACGGAGCACTCTAGCCGTTGGTTTAATCTGTTCAAACGCCGATAGAAATTATATAACAATTCCAGAATATCAAGAGACATATACGATAGCGCATAACATGTTTAAAGTTCAAACACAGTATTGAGCACAGCCATAATTACAGCACTGTTGCCGTTGGATTAATTTGACCATCGATGATTTAATTCCAAAGGAATTCCAGAATTATCAATGTATATTTCGATTATGGCTAGAGATATTTGCAATTGGTATTACTGTACTTGGCAATTCGAGAATAATAAATGGATGAATGAGTTATTGCTGGAGATATCAACAGTTGACATTACTGTAGATAGTAAATCCACCTACAGTCCACTGCAACTTATGCAGTAACCTTCTCACAGAGGAGATAGTTTCTATAGCAATTCTAAGAGGAAAAGAGATATATCAATTATCGCTGGAGACGTGAAGGATTGACAGCACAGTACCAAGAACAACCATCATCACAGTGACGTATCCGTTGGATCGATATGTTTACTGATGATATATATTCCACGGCAGTTCTGCTATAATCAGTGTATGGCACGGTTACGGCCGGAGATATTTACAGGTGGAAGAACGGTACTTCTTCCATCCACCAACAGAGCACTGTTGATGTTGTATAATTATGTACGCTTACGATTCAAAAGACCGTAGGAATTCAAGATTAATCAGTGGATAGATCACATATCGGCGTATCGCAATACTGTACCGATGGCAACCATGTACACACTACTAGAGCCAATGGATTAGTCGATTCGCTGATCATCTAAGTCCTTCAACATTTACATAATTTTCAATGAATAGATCAGTTATAGCTAGATATATCTACAATTTCCAATGCGGTGCAGAGTACAGCCACCATCACTGTACTATAGCCATTGGAATAACCTATAAACTGATAACGTAAACTCTATAGCAAATCGAGAATTATCAATTCAAGGATCGACTATCGCTAGGAACATTTCGGCTTGACAGTACGGTACACGGAACAGACACCAACACAAGACTATAGCCGTTGAATAATCTATTCACATATGACTTAAATTCTACAGCAATTTTAGAGTGATAAATCGATAGATCAATTATCACTTCAGATATGGATGTTTCACAATGCATTACTGATTGTATCTATCTAAACAGTGCTATTTCCACTGGACAATTCAATTCGTTGATCCGCTGAGTTCTTTATCAAATCTTGAATAATCACTGGGTAAATCAATTATATCAGGGGACATTAACAAGTGAAAATACAGTTCTGATTACAACCATCAACGCTATAGACATATGATTAGTCTATTCCCTGGTCATCAAATCTATACAGCAATTATGGAAAGATAAATGGACAGATCAATTACCTCTAGTGATACTGGCAAATGGCAATACATTACAGACAGTAGCAATCTACACTGTACTACAGCAAATGAATTAATTAATTCCGTGATCTGCTAAGTTGCCCAGAAACACAAAAATATCCAATGGATAGATCAATTGTCGTTAGGGTCGTTGGCAAGTGTGATTACACTACTGAGAATAGCCGCCTGCACAGAACTGTATCCAACGGAATGATCGATACAATAATGATTTAAATTCTAGAGATACACTATAGTAATTATTGCATATATCAATTGTGTCTAGAGAGCTTTACAGTTGACTATGCGGTACTAAGTACAGCCACCAATACAAAACTATAGCCTTTGGAAAAATCTATTCATTGACGACATTAATTCTGAAGTGATTCTAGAATGATCAAGAGATACATGAATTGTAGCTGGAGACTTAAGCAGTTGAGAACAAGCTACGGGATGTAGCCATCAACATAGTTATACAGCCATTGTCTTAACTTATTCCCTACTCATCTACGTTCTTCATCAATTCCCGAGTGTATAACGTTATTCTCCGAATAACACGCAATTCATGCTTTTTCAGCGCAGTTTGGAAGCCGCTTCAGCGATTTCTCAGAAAAACGTCGACTTTGTGCGATGTTGTCCTAATGCTGCAGTAGAACAGCGCGAAAATGCACAGTATTGCGTTATTCACTGAATAACACAACTTTGACGCATTTTCAGAGCAGTTTGAATACAGTCCCAGCGAACTTTTAGAATAACTGGTTCTTGCAGTAAAGTCTTTTTACCGCCACGGAGCTGCACCTGGTGACAAAATTTTAGCAATGTCACACATTTCCATCAATTGTAGTATTGTTTGATCGCGGTTTCAGCGAATTTAAAAAAAAATTTGCGATTTTTGGGAGAAGATTTACTACTGCTTTATAACTGCACAGAAAAAGTTTCATCGAATGTTTTGATAACATTCGATTTTTGCTGCAAAGCATTACTCTACTTCTTCAGATCTGCACCGAATACCCTTATTTTAGGAATATCACGCACTTCATGAAATTTAAACACAGTTTGATTTTATTTGTGTCGTCTGCCAATCCTTGCTTGTACGTGTAGCCTGCCACATCGACTGTACCATACTCATTAAATAAAAGAATCTATAGCACAAGAGCGAAGCAATAAAGGCATTGTACCCCATAAACATAAGAACCTAAGCAAAAGACATAATAAGTAAAGGACATTTTATAATCATAATGTAACAAGGTTGTAAGACCTGTGCATCTGCCATTTTAGAGCCAAAGCCATTTGTAAAGGTCGACATGACGCGTACAGTTTCTGAATGCACCGCTTCTGACTAGACCAAAACGTGCGTGGGAGACATAGTAGCGAGGGAAGGAGCTTGGTCCGGCTCGCGCGCTCATCACACTCTTCACGAATAGCGGTCCTCGCTCTTCGCTCTCCAACGGTGGTCCTCTCGGCAGGCTCTTGCCTTGAGTGTCACGTTTATGGTTATTAACCACTTGCGCTTCGAAATATTCTCGCGATGTACATGTAACTATTCGAAACTTTTCTTGTATGCACTTACGGATTCCGGTTGTTGCCATCTATAGTGAAATGAATGTAGAAAGTCATGAGTACTTCTTTTCCATATTTCACATGCAGTTGCTTCTATTTCAGTTATTATCACGTAGTCCCCACTTAAGCTGCACAAGCATGTTAATACTGCAATATCACCTTTCTCGGATTGAGTATGGGCCCGTTTTGGGTTCAAATAAGTGAACTTTACTCTCATGATTGACAGTGTTTTTGTGTTATTGCCCTGATACCTCGAAGTGAGTCACTCGCTGAATTTCCATCGCCCTAATTGTTTCGTTTGCGACAGCAATTTAACGGTTTGTACGTCTTGCATACGAATACCTGTTACTACTGCTAATGCTCCTATATTGCTTCGCTTGGAAATATCCGGTACATATACGTGTTCCCTAACTTTATCATAGTCCACATTGTTTAAATCACCTCTCAATAAGCTGTATGTTACTATACATTGTTACACATATTACGACTAGCTTTCGGAAACAATTCCAGTTTATTCCAATTTGTACATGTTAAAACAAGACCATACGTTTTCTTCCTGAGCTTGATTTCATTACATTTTTGAAGTGCTTATATCAGCACCAGAGAAAACACTTTTCTCCTTCATTCGTTGTTATAATCATTTCCTTCGTAAGTTTCAGCGATAACGATAATTAGCCTTCAAGTAATATTTTCTTAAACACACTGTAATTAAATATCGCTTCGGTTCCGTTCGATGATACTATTCACGTCGCGGGCCACACATATTACATTACCAAGCATTCCAATTAAAATTTCAGTTGCAACTTGTTTAAAACGAATTACTGCTGGGAAATTCGGACGATGTTTATGTAGAGAGTGCACGCAATTTCAATCAATTCGGACAACCTGCGTACTCGACACTTACATCCAAGCGGGGGTAATGAATTTCGAAGCCCTCTTTTGGGAGGCATTCATACCTTCATCTTGCAAAGGCTTACCCTTTTTCATAAATACTCAACAATTTTTATAAATGAGTAAGTGATACAATTCTATTATGATACTGTGAAGCTAACTGTATAAATCCGAATTAACCGCGATACAAATTAAACTGAGCGAGGTACCAGCTAACAATGTCATATTTCGTAACTGCTAATTCCCTTTGGAATTCGTATAGAGAATCGTACTTTATATTGGAAAATCTATATTCGTCCATGGCAATGCAAGCGGGAAGTAACTAATTGTGGAATAATTTTAAGTTCGTTTAAATGCCGAGAGAAATGAATGGACGTTCATCATGAAATGGGTCAGAATTAAAATTTGAATTACATGGATACCTTGGAAATTTATTTCTACACAGTTTGTAAACATTTTTGTA
Source organism: Eufriesea mexicana (assembly GCF_001483705.2). Lineage (NCBI taxonomy): Eukaryota > Metazoa > Arthropoda > Insecta > Hymenoptera > Apidae > Eufriesea > Eufriesea mexicana. Next base: position 245,081 of record NW_016917307.1, read on the forward strand.
TCTATGTGCAACGTTTAGGCATAACACGGATAGATATCTGCCGAGTTTAAGCTATGTCATAGTGATATAATACAGATAGTTGAATTATAAGTTTATATATTGCAGAGAGGTATAAAAATGAGTTAAAACTGGGAAGCTTTCAAATTCGAAGCATGCTTTTGATAAAATATGTATCCCAACGTTTCGAACAGCTTCGTGAAAATGTAGAACTCCTTAAAATCTTGTAACTACTACAAATTCTGACCGAAAATTGAAAAATTTTGTCAATTATATTTAATTCCCAAGGAAAGAATATTTATGTTCCAAATAATAGTATAACACTATTTAAAAGAGTGAATGGGATACAACTAGACTAGCTAATTCAGTATGACAAAGCATTCAATAAGAATACACAAGTCAATTCAATTTAATTAACAACATAGGCCAAAACAACAAATTTAAATGTTTTCCAAACTGTCCAACGTAGGATTCTAAGTTTCTGGACACGTTACTTTAAATTGCACACAAACCCTTTAGGAATAGTACGATACCCCGTTATTATGTTTAGCTGCACGTCATATTGGACAGCCCATGTCAGGTTCGTGCCATACCTGAGAAGTCATACCCTCATCACACATTTTAACAATGTTAGAAGGAACGAGGGAAATCTCTGGTGTCGTTTTTGTATATGAAGTGCTCAGTAGCCTTGTAAACTGTTCTGATATAAAGAGAAAATCCTAAATTAATGTTCCATCTCTTTATTCAAGGCGATACTACTTTCATCATTTACAAAGGTGTAAATGTGCTTTTGCAGACATCTTAGTTATTAATGTAATTATTATTAATGTCAACTATCCGTATTCTACCTTATATCTATTTAGCCAATCCATCCACACTCAAAAACAGCTGTTGTATCGCACCTCTCAGTCGTAAATTCTTTTTTGCTTATACTTATACAGACCTCATCTCCTCGTATATTTGTATATTTTTACTTCCATCTATACTTCCTTGTCTTATAGTTACTTTTCCTTGATACCGTTAACTTTGTGCCCCACTGTAATAATTTTCTTGTAATTCTTCGGACCGGTTAATCCCGTCAAGGTAAAGCTTTAAATAAATAAACTAGATATTAGAAAAAGGTTGCGATATAGAGAAATAATTCATGCGGCCGACTGAACCATATTACGCTATCTAGTTAACCAATGTTCCAAGTTATTTACTCCGGATAACAAAGCACTGCGGAATAACTACTTGAACAGCAAATTCAGTCCACCAGCCAATTAACATTAGTTAAAATAATGAATGGTATAACACATTAATGCATACAGCAGAATAACCGAGAACCACGAATCCAGTAATAAATCCAGGCAATATTTATAACCAAATCTTCCCATAACAGATAACCCTGTAGTATACGACGGAACTGTATGCAAAATGCTTCCAAGAATATTAAGGCAGAGGTCGCCGGTGGAATATTTAACGCAAGGAAGGTTGTAGCGATGACTCCCCGATATCGAATCAGCAGCCAGTTCTGGTATTCCTGCCCGTTGAAGTATCTGCTCGGTTTCTTGTTTCTCGGCCTCGAGCGAGCGCCAAATGCATACGAATCAAATCCGCGAAGCAGTGTATCTTCTTTCACGCGCACGTTTGCCAGGAGAATGTTGTAATACTGGCATCATGATTTCGCTGATATTATCCATTGTCGCCAGGACAGCCGGAAGTGCGCGTTACTTACTTCCGATAAGCGCCAGCTAGCGTCCATCCTGCCAAGGAGCCGCGGAGTGGAATTGGAACGTGGAACGAGTGTCATCGACCGAGTGTATATTCGACACATTGCCCTCGGCGATCCTGTCGTTGCGGAAAAATAGCGGCTCTATGATTTCCTG
>NW_016917307.1:247090-255577 GCF_001483705.2 Eufriesea mexicana
GCTGAAAATCCGACGAAGTTTCATAAAGCGGTGAAAGAGGTATTGGGTAATAATTAACGCGTGGAATTATATCATGCCGGCATTTCACGCATCGTCATTTGATATCTAACGCTAAACCTAGCACAGGTTAATTGACCTACGAATGAGAAGAGGAAAGAGGAACTTGAAAGGTATATGAAAATTAATGTAACTTATATTAGACGATATACCACGCAGTCATGTGAACAAAGGAATGATCGCTTCACGGGAGAGTTTCAAGTAGAAGGTTTGGAAATGGTTTTGGATTTGAACATTGACATGTTTAATGTACGAATTAATGCTAATTCTCTATTAGTGCTCTCCTAAGTTCTTGCACCATGATATATTTTCGAGGATCTGAGCATGATGGTGTTACGAAATTCTAATTGGCAAATTATATACATGAATTATTCTAAATAAAATCTTGTCAATTCTTGAATTTATTCGAATTTCGCGCCCGTTAATATACGCTCCACGTATTTTCAGCTAAATGCGAGTGCAATTGATATTTATGGGATTCAGAATGAAAAACTCTCAACGATGGAGACTCGTTATCGTAGTCGGTTAGCGTCATACGCTACCATGAATAAAGTTTTCATACTTTCGTGGGCCTTACTTTCGCATAACGGGATTGAATTCGTATTGACACGGTATTACTGTAGAGATATCGAAAGTCTCTGGCAGAAAATTCGTAAAAATTGGAACACTGATTGTTTCAATAAGGAAATACCTTTTTTGCATCTCGTTCAATTACGGTATGTAATGCAGCTAAAGTCACACCATGAAAGTTAATGGCAATTTTTCTTTTCCAATTAATTTCAGACTCAATGAAGGGTATACCTGCGACATGATACTAATTAAAAAACTTATGTGGTAGAATATACACAGGACGAAATTCCAATAACACGCACCAGTCGTACCGAACAGGAACAAGCAAAATTCCATGGGTCTTTAAAATAATAGCAAACAAGTTCGGAGTCTAGTGGAATAATTTACTCGGAAAGAAATTACCTAGCAGTCAAAAATCGCATATTAAGTACCTTGCGGTTTCTACAGTGGTCCAATTTCCCGCAATTTGGGGCCCAGGAATAAATTTCTAGAATAAACAGGATTCCTAAGCCTTCCCCAATCTTTTCACCGAAACCCGTCTCCGCCTTCCGCCACGAAAATACCCTAGTGAAAATTCGGTCGAAGGACGCAAGGGTACGGCTTTAGCCTTTATATAGAGCCCACAAGTGATATTCTCGGATTTCTCCTCGCAAAAATATAACTGCTCAAAGGCTAAGGTAGCGTAGATCCACGTTTGTACTTGGTTGCATGCAATGGAAAGTCATTGGACGCAGAAGCAAGTTGCCAGATTTCTAGTTATCTCTATGAAAATGCCTTCATCGCAAGTACCGTGTTTACGATGCCGGAATATAATAATGTCGTTGCGGTAGAACGCATAGCGAACGCTAATGCACGGGTATTTTCCGATTCTAGACGGCAAGCCTAATATATACGCTGCAGGCCGGCGACTAGCCATTGGTCACGGAGCTCTATAATAGCGTTGTTCTAATTGTTTGGCCCTATTATCTTTTGCATGCATGAGAGCAGCATGGTATCCGACGAACGCGTTCCACTCTACGACAGAGCGGCGCTTGCTTTTAAACAACGCACGATCCGACGCCTCCTTCCAACAATTCGCAGACCAAACGTTGTGTCTGTTATTAATTCCTCTCATCGTGGGAGAAACGCGCGAATGGACGCGTGATTTAAGGAAGTATGTTTCACCGGAATACGTTCGACTGCTGCAAATGTTTGAGCCTGGTTTGACGGAATCATTAACCAGAGCTTTCTGCTGCAACGTTTATTCCCAAGAATATACATGCTCATTTTGTTTCGGGGATTTTGAAAGTTCATCGTCTTAGTTATTCTGCAATAAGAGGCAGTTTCTCGGGAAGTGCTATTATTATAATTATTATTAACTACTGTATTTGGTTCAGCATGATCTTACCGTCTATACAAACAATTGGAACGACCAGTCCCAGTAATTTTTTCTGTAATTGTTAATTATGTTTCATTCATTCAGAATTATGTAATAGTATTAATAATATATTCCATGTGTGGGTGCAACTTTATGTGGAATTACAATAAAATACTTTATACAAGCTTGTCTAGCCTCTAAATTGTCTTTACTGGTTTCCAAATGTCACACTTGTATAAAAGCGTGAAAAACTACGCTGTGTTATAAGAAAATTAAAATTAAAAATGGGAGGATTCGAAATTTTCATGACAAAATTGTATTAATAACGTAACGAACATCAAAATGAAGCAATGCCCTACTGACGGGTACCTCAATTAAACCTCTATTACAATGAATTATTTGTAACCTACCATACATATTCCAAATCGTATCAAGACCTATACGAAGTAAAAGCTAGTGACTCTTCCATGTCAAATTTAACATTTCCATTTCCCTTTTTATCTTCCTCGATATTTTACATTCGCACATAATCCTACCTAACCATAAATAAAAGAAGAAATTATTTCTTCCCATTCGTTAGAACTACACGAATGGAAAATGTTTCCATTTAATGCTATACCTACAATGGATTAAGCGTCTACTCATAAACCTTTAATTAAAAATTTCATATTACTTAACATCCCGATTTCTCTTCTAATTCTGTATTATTATCAATCATTCGGTGTTTTCATTCTGTACGTATTTCCAATACTTGGAACTAATATTTTTAATTTTGAAATCACTAAATTTATAAATTACTAAATTACTAAATTACTAAATTACTAAATTTTAGGATGGCGATAACTCGCGTTAAGCTACCAGAAATTGACATAACAACAATAACAGAATAACAACGTCTCGAAATATATAGATCTATCATAATGAAGGAAGAACACCAAGATAACAAAATGGAAACAAACAGAGACGCACTCTAATTTAACTCTCTTTCGAAAACAAGGCGACTCACACTCGTGCCGGTTACAATTGACTTCTAAGGACACTGTCTTTTCCCTCGAGGAACATGTCTTGCTGCTTTCCCTAACCTACGTTCCACTACGTCATAGGGAGCATGGAACTTAATTTTGTTAGACAAAACAACTTTTCCATTTGCTTCCAGAAAATATTGATCGATTTATGAGTTGTTTCTGTTGGCAATCGCCGATTCGTGGCTTTTTCTGCAATGGTACCCTACACTACCCTAGATGTGACAGATCCATAATTCGTCATTATTCCACATAAAGGGTAAGGCATACTGTCCCTTTATGGGGAAAAAGCTGAGAAACGAGAATAATAGGTAAATTAATAATTGAGAATCTGATATAGAATGCCAGGTGACGAAAAGGAACTCATTTCTACAGGGAGAATGTTTGAAATGATCCCTTTAATATTGAAATTACTATGCTATATATGAATAATTCAAAATTCGTCATTAAACAAAGCTTATGGTGAGGAATATTGCAACGAATCGGAAAAAGGATAGTCTCTTTATAGGAAGAAATTGAGAAACGAGTATAGTCGACGAACTTAAGACTGATTTGTCAAAATGTAATACTGATACGAGGAGACAAAATTTTGAATTAATCTTCTTAATATCGAAATTACTGTTCAAAACGACTGATTTAAAATTCGTCATTATACAACATTAAGGATAAAGAATGTTGCCTCGAGTGATATCCAGCAGTAACTAACGAAGGCAATTAATTTGTGGGAAAAGATTGGAAATATTAGTTCATTTTTATTTCAATGTTTATACACTTTCGCCATTAACTAATATTCGTGGTTATTTCTAACTTTTATTTTGAAGACACCTTTCGAATTCGTAACTCAGTCCCTTAACGGATAAAGATTATTGAATACAATTGCACTATGTTTGAGATCATCTTCCTTAATGAATATGAATGGAACGTGTGCCCTGCATGTCAAATTTTTCAAAATATCTACTTCTGTTCTACACAATAGTATATTACTGTCCACTTCCCACCCTTTACCAAAAATTAATTTCAAAGAAATTCTGAGATTTCTATTTTTGTCTTCTGATAATGGAGTCCAATTATTACTAGACTGAAGTTGGAACTTCTAGACACCACAAAAGGAACAGCAATTCCTTTAACGTTGCATCAATACATGCTAATAATTCTTAATCAATACACATTTTAATAGCATATATTTAAAGTAAAAACGTAATGACTTTAACTTAATTAAGAAGTGTCTATCGATTCGTTCAGAGGATATTTTCGCCTTGATATTGCACAAGGAGTTGGTGAAATTGAAATAGAATCGCGTGAAGGGATGGAGCTAGGGAAGTGCTGGAAGTCAGTGCATGATCATTTTTAGCGGGGCGTTTGCCCAGTCGTTACATTGATGGGGTTTGAAGTTTCTTGGAGGACGCTTCGTGCCGAAGAACCTGAGGCGAAGCATTAGCGTGTGTTTTGCATTATAAATTTCACGCCGTAGATGCGCCTGCGTATCGGTTATTATTCATCGGATTTCCCATACTTGACAAATAAAGTACACTAATAACACCCATTCTCCTATCGATTTGTTTCCCTTCATTTATGTCGTAAATTTCCCGTATTCGACTCACGATTTATTGCATTAAATAACTTACTCATTTAAGTCTAAATTAGTGGTTTGTATTTTATTAGAATTCATTTTCTTAACTTATTTAGCACTAAAGGCAATGCTATCTGTTCGAGCAAAACTAAACTATTTATAAGTGATATCCATTAATATCTATGTTTTGTAATATTAGCAATTAAATCTCGTCTTAAAGTTTTATGCGTAGGGTATAAACTAAAAATTTTAAAACGTGCATTGTACTGACGGGGATGAATGGAAGCAAAAACGTGAGAATTAAAATACAGTTTAAGCGCTGATTCTTAACTACGCTTTTTACCGCAACACGAATTGCAGTTTCTGCGAACATTATCATATTCCTCTGTTATAAAGTGAGCCAGAATATTGGAGGTACAAAGGGTTGCACGCGAAGCGAGACAAAAGTAGATCATGATCATTTGGAGATCTTGGAATAAGAAATAGGAATTAGTATCTAAGAAATGAAAAGGAAAGGCTGTATAATTGAAATAAATAAATATTAACAAATCCTCCTGCACTGCTGCTTATGTTATCAGTAATATTATTACGCATGTTATTTTTGTGTCGTAACCTATTTTATTCCTTACTTCAATTTTACATATGTAAGGATGAAATTTAGAAAGGTGGTTGAAAGGGAAGCAGAATTACTTGAAAAAGTGATGTATGCGTGTCCTCCGATTTAATTGTACCATCGAAAATTTAATTACTTTTTCTTCTGATTAATATTATTCTGACACATCAAGCATGTATTTAAGAAAACGTTTGAGAGAAGTATATTTAAAATAATATAATATAGAACGCAGGCTTGATGTTTATATCTGAAAGATAAAATTGGGGGCAATTTTTCCGGTGATGGTATGGATTTAACTTGAAGGCTTTTAACTAACCACGCCAGTTAGTACCAGTGCCAAGATTAATTACAAGAGTATTCAGTTAGATTTTATTCAAGCGAAAGTTTCGAAACAAAACGTTATTAACTGGGTGGTTCAGAAATAAAGCTTCACGTGTTCATTTTAGAGACGGCTTCATTATGCACTATCTTCAGAATCCTTTCAAATGAATGAGAATTAATTATATCAACCAATATTACGTTACGCAGAAATGGTGTTGCTGAAAATATATCAGAATTTCATTTTGAAGGCCAATATTATATTCTGTTCCTTATTATTTCTACTTCTCCATATTCCTATGCAATCAGGAACTTTTAATGAAATTGGTTGCTAATTAAAAGTAAAAATTTCACATTCTTTCGAAAGAAATTTCATTGTTGTCATCTGTTACTATTAAAAGTATTATTAATTAATTCAATGAAAACGCATTCCGTTTGGAAAATCTCGTCCCTTACTATCAGTACCAGGGGAATAAACGTTCAGATGTTTATCTTATTCAACATTATTATTACCTCCAACGTAGGTTAATATTCCCATAACTATAACCGCAGTCTCTGTTTAACAACTTTACTAATATTTATCAATAGCTCGAAGAATTACCTTAAATCCATTGCCAAAAATGAACCAATGAACTGATTTGTATATTAAGGACTCACGGACGAAAATTGACTATAATGAACGAAAATAGTCAGGTGATCAGCATATTGCAAATATGCTTGGTGTAATACCACTGATGTATTTCTATCAAATATCACGTGCTGTGGGATAGTTATACTACAAATCTAATGAAAGCATTTCCTACTGGATACTATTCGCGATGAGAAATGTTATTTTCCTTATAGATAAGTAGAGGAGGGGAATATTATGAGCCTTAATTCGCTGGAGAGCAGATTTAAAATTAAATACATTGCATATTAATTTCACGCCTTTACATTCTATTCAGAAATTCAATATGTGTCTTTGCTACATTAAATGCGTAGGATATTTTAAATTTAAAGCAATTTCATTCAATCAAACCACTTTATAATTCTGTTCTTTAGAAACTCATAACTTTGAACCTAATAAGTTGATAATATCTTCATTTATTTTTACTATTACCTCCAACAGCATAAGGACATGATGGAATATTAGAAAGTTATGATACTAATTATATTACATTAGTATACCCTCCTTTAACCAGTAAGAGTTATCATACTCAGAGGATCAAGGAGATTGTATATTCCTTGACATTTCCTTCCTCGTGACACCTTCATTGAGTCACAGAAAGCGCTCAGTATAACAAGATTTTCCTGACAGGGGTTACTAAAAATACGAAACGGAGAAGTCAAGTAATGGATATTTACATCGAAATTTTAACACCAATGGCTTCTATAAAATCATCACAGATATGCTAGCTGTTCTCAAATGCCTGATACCTTTGAACCTAATAGACCACCAAGAATGATTCACATTACCAAACAATGTAAGAGTAAAGAACTTTCGAAATACGAAATCATCTATACAACAATACAAAGCTTACCATACATTTACATATCTTCTTTATATCAAACTTGTATCCTAGATTCGTATTATGTAAAATAAAACTTAGCGTCAGTACTGCCAGACCAGTTGGAATAACGAATTCCTGATTTGCTGTTCTCATAATTATTTGAAAAGAACTCCTTTTACATAAAAATTTTTCTTGATATGTATCATTAGATTAAGAGAAGTGTTATCTAAACTCTCTTATCGCTATCGAATTGCTTCATATGATGTGCACACTTTATTGAGACAAACCTTGTATCCCGGAAGCACAAATATTAGACAAGAGATACCCCCATAGACTTCTGCATATCAGTTTTCGTCTCGAATCCACCGTTGAAGTCAAGTTATTAGCAAGACAAACAGTTTTTAAATACGAAACACTTATATTCTATGGTTAACTGCCGAATAACTGTAAAACCGAAACACAATCGAGGTTTCAAAGCGCGTATAAGTACGGGTCCTTATAAATGGCTATCATGGATTAGAAATAACTCTCCGAGCATTATTCATACGAATATTCTAAGATTTTTATAAAATATTTTTTATACAATACGCATTTGCTTCACAATAGAGCATTCCTTACATTCCTCTGGAGAAGATACCACCCAGAAGCAATATTAGGATGAAGATCAGTATTAACAGAACGGTGAATATATATGCTGAAACTGAGAGCATACATATAAGAAGTAATACGGTTAACTTAACATAACTATGTGTACAGCAAAATTCCTTAATTTAGAAGACACGTAAATGTTATTATTAACTTTGCATAAATTTTTGAATTTATTGTTCATATCACATTGATATTGCTGATAGCATATAACCCCAGTCATACATTAACGTACATTTACTTAATTATTAACGAAATCGACAAAATTATAAAATCCTCGGCCAATTTCGGAAACCGATTTTGTCTCATATAAAACGGGCACCGCGCGAAAACTCAGGCCCTTGCCGGGTGGTGCCCGGTCGGGGTACCTCCGAGCCGGACCAGGCAATTCCTGGGCTTCACCAGTGGGACATAGGCGACCTTCGCGTGGGTCAGAGTTGGGCATGCTGACTTTGGCAAATAAATTTTTATACCGTCATTTTTCGGCTTTATAGCCTTATCGTTGCGATTCATATATAACGTTATTGTCTTTAATATGTCTAATCGTTCCACTTTCTAATCAGTTCCTTCTCAGGACTAATTTACACGTTTGCTTTATAGGTTTATCTTCTGAATGCAATGTTTTGAAATCGAGTTCAGTTGTTGCTTTTCGTCTATATTGTAACATCTGGGATTACGAATAGCTCGTCCGCGAAGTGGTTGGTGGTGGCATAGGGGCAGGGTGGTGGTGATGTGGAGATGGGTGGCGGTCATTGTCAGGAACTTCTGGCTAGTCTACAGCAATTGCCGAATACACATATACATAAATCCCCCCCCCCCCATACGTGTTTCATTTCAGAATCTAC
>NW_016917307.1:255682-414768 GCF_001483705.2 Eufriesea mexicana
CATAAATCCCCCCCCCCCATACGTGTTTCATTTCAGAATCTACATATTCCTGTTTCCGAATTCCTTCATCGTTGGCTTTTTATCCCGAATTCGGTTTTACGTCATCGGTGAACTATTTTTCTCTCATCCATGTATTATTCCTTCAATTTCGTTAAAGTTTACGGCTTCTATTGGCTTCGCTTCTATCTTCTTTCGTGTAACTAATCCGTTTTCTCTTGGGTTTATATATAATTAATATATTCTCCTTCCATCTCTTAGGTACCACAAGATTTAATAAGGAAGACTGCGTAGGACAACGAGAGATGAGTGCATTCAGACACAACTGGTTACAAGACAGAAGACATTGTTGGACGGCGAGGGATGCTTGCCCTTAGATCTAAGTCGTTATAAGTAGCTTTAGGATCGATTACTAGGCTAAGAAACACGCGGCGCGATATATGTAGAACGGTTAGTTACATAACTTTGAGCGATACATCGTTTCCAAATTCTTTCCCTGTTGCCCCTCTCGTTTACAGACATGTTCATAATTGTTCTCCCGATAATCGCGATTGTCCTTTAGTACCAGCTAGCCTACGCGACGTACTTCTGTGTACTCGGTAATCCTATGTACCGAAAGTCATCGTCACGACTCGTCTACGAGGCTCATTCATGCCACTGTCAATCTCATCATGCATCGGTTTCCAGGATGGCCTTCGGCTCAATGTTCCTTCTGGTGTCAATGCGAGGTTCTAGCAGCCCTAGTCGTATATACTAAACGATACATACAAAGTTTACGTCATTTGCTATCTATTGGAAATTTTCAATGTTCATCTTGAGTTTCGAAAATATAAAGCGAGCAGAAACTATACTTATGAAATGTAAGCTAAGAAGTTAAATTTGGCATCTGTTTCACACCTACCTTTTTTGGCAGTACATCAACATTAGAAGACATAACCGTAACTAGGATTCGGAAACTGTTATAATATGCGTTTCATCGGATATTGCCAGTAAGCTGCGAAGATACGTATCAACTGGTATTTTAAAAGGAACTTACCCGTTATGAAATGAAAATTTGTGATGCACAGTACTTGTTTACCTTATTATGAGACAGGGCACCAAGGACTTAAATAAATATTAGTATTACTAGTCTAATAGTATCAGTTACATTATTCGAACTAGGTCTTCGATTAATTATATACACCATAGAATTTTCAGCTACATACATTAATTATAAGCCTAATATTAGCTATGCCTCTAGAACTCCTAGTCTACGCGGTACCATCCTTGCATCGATGGAAGGGTTAGCATGAACGAAATGAAAAGCCGCGTTTCTGCGACGCTTGGCAAAATAGGTTACATTAAGCACATTTCCATAACACTTCATCGTCGCGAGATGTGAGTAATGCAATCCTTGACGCTTCACGGTAGTGACGTAATTTCGATTACCTCCGAGGGACGAGTCAGTCTGCAATTTATGTCAGTACCTCTCTCCGTTGTTTCAATAGACGAGAACGCTTTCCGAGGCTCTTTCACTCCGTTTAGGGCAATTGCGGTAGGCCGGATAAAACAAAAATCACACAAATTGCCGATTCTTGAAACTGCTGGAGTTCGCGTACCAATCCATATATTAAAATCGAGAACCACGAACTACGGATTTCAATTCCATCTATTGCACCTAGATTTATACCTTTGTAGTCGGTTTTTATATTTACCGAATTTAATTACAGCATTCCTTTGTTAATAATCCTGTATAGATTTTAGAAAGTGTTATCTACAACATCGTCACTCACCTTCACTTTTTAACCTATGAAGGTTGTTTAACGTGGATTTCCTATGCCACATGTATTTACCATACCCTTACGCGAACCTGCATTTAACATCATAGATTTTGCCACACACGTGTGGTATAACTACGTGCTTCGTAGGGCTGTCCGAATTTGGAACTTATACAGTGAACGTGTCAAACGGATTTAGCAATCCATTTAACACCTTCGTTGCACATTTTCGAATTAATCTGCTAAGACCAAGTTTAACATAATACGCAATACTTGCCGAACACCACATATCGTGCCGAAGAAATCTCCGGTTTCAATTCATGCTCCTACCAAAATCACCCGATATACATCGTGAGACCTTACCTAATTCTTCGCTGCATATGACAAGAAAAATCATTTCTAAGAATTTATATTTATAACTTAATACCTGATATAATTCGTCAAAGACACTCACACGCATTCCCTACAGATCCCATAAATAATTCACTTACGTCAAAAACAATAAAACGCATATTAACAATAGAAATACCAAAGGGGACAGAATGACTTGGTGCTGATACACTGTCTTCGCTATTATCGAGAGAATGCAGTTGCTTATAGCAAAATAAACGTAGTATCGCGCATTTTCCATGATGTACACGTATCTTTTCGAAGGTTACAGGGGGAACGGTTTTCGAATATACATAGCCGAGGCAAGTCGGGTAATCCGTGCGTAACGCGTCGGACCATTGATATTATCCTATATGGTCATGTAAATCTTTAGTTGAAGTCGAAGGTAATTGTCGTAAAATCGAGGTGTGAAGTTATGAGTCGAAGTGGAACGGGGTTGTAGCATTGCAATAATGTGTTGAGCGTTGCAGCAAGCCGAGGAAGAATTCGTAACTTTAATGTCATTCTCACATATTTATCTTGATGTTGCCAATATATATTTCCTCTCTAATATCTCTGTATTAGTATCGACTTTTATTCGACCGTGACCATAATCATGTATACTCTTTTAATTTTATTATACCGACGTGAATCTTTGCGCTCGAGAGGCGTACTTCGGTCGCCGTTTGATAAAGCTTTGAAGCTCGGTAATCATTAATACGTCGAACTCAAATATATGTAACGGTGTGCGAGGTATTGAAGTCAAACAACTCTACCTGTTAATTACCTCACGACTTCCTATCCCTGCTCCGAAGTTTATACTCAGCGTTGCAACGGAGAATCTTTGAACTCTTATCGTCCTTTGGCCAAAAGGTCGTAGAGTGCAATTGCTTAGTTGCCAATAATAGCATATACGATATTTAGGTACACGATACGGGTTGATGGTTCTAATGCTAACAATGCATCTTAATCAGCTAACAATTTCAAATTCCTAAGCAAACGTACAAATTCTATATCCTTGTCATTCTTCAATTTATCTCCAACGCTCACAGATTCCATTCTCGTATTCTCAGTCAAATTATCCTTCGGATATTTGTAGAAACGTAATCTACCTTCTAATATTCGTCGTTTTCCAGACAAACTGTAGGAAGTACTGCAACAATCATCGTTGGAGGTTCGAGGATAAACGAAACGAGAAAAGCAAAACTTGGACAAAGTTGTGACAATGTAAGAAAACAGGGGCTTGCGAAGATATGCTCTTCTAGGAATGTGGAACAAAGGCGAAAATATGTTTGGTAAGCAAGAGGTGGCCAAGATCCTTGGTTGCAAAGTGTATACATCTCATCTTCAGCAAACAAGCACTATAAACTAGATTGACAGAAGCACGTGCACCATTTGCTTGCTACAGTGACACAGGATTATCTATCTGATATATTCCTAACCACTCCACATTCCTTGCCAAGCACGATACAATTCTCGATTTCCACAGTGCGGCGATCTCATGGCTCCCTCCAAATTCCACAGCCACGAAATGGATTTGCGCTCCTTCTTCCGACTTTTCCTCCAAAATTACACCTTTCCTCTCTCTCGAAATCCCCGCCGACTTATTTAGGATCGTAACAAATTCCTCCACAACAAATCGATCGAACGTTCGGCACCGTCGATGCTGGAGTTCACCCACATGTTACGTACCGGGTCGGAATGATTCCTAGATTGGATGGAACGTGGATGAGGCGTACCTTACCGAGTGTGACGTATCGTACGGGGGCACGCTTTCGGAGAAAATAAGCAGATGTTCAACGGTATAAATAAAGCTTTCACCACCGTCGCGCATGCTTCACGCGCTGGCTCCTCTTCCTCCCTTCCTTTTTCCTCTTTCATGCTGCGTGCTTTCTTTCCACGCCGAATTGACGTAGCCGGACGTGGCAGAGGTGGCTTGATCGACGTGCTTCCGTTCCGAACTACCTCTAAAGGCTTCCACCGTGTGCAATATCGAAGAGAGAAATTAGACAGTGCCCAGAGGGAATTTGCTATGTCTCGGAGTAACGGATGATTATCTCCAAGGCCCTGTTTCCTTTCGAATGACTATGATTTCAGCGAGACACTTGGTGACCTCAGTGGAGATTTTTGATAAATGTTTGCTTATAGTATTGCCTAACTTCGCGAAGAATTTACTGGTAATTTGTGGTAGAAAATTTTTTAGAACCTTGTCGTATGCTTTCATCAGTTAATTGGAAATTTTTTGTCAATGTTGGTTCAAAATTATGCTCCAATTCTTTAGAGAAATGTTGGTATACGCTGATGTAATGGTTATAGTAAGCAATATATCTAATTCGGCATTTATTGCACTTTTTATGCTGTAAAGATATTATTTCTTTTAAAATAGTTACATGTAGAGCAGTTAATTTTACGATACCTTGAATTCGTTCCGTTGAGTATATTTGTGCGTGTTTGATGGCATGTTCTAAACGAATTATGGCAAGAATTGTATATCGAATTCGTTTCTGATTCAATGGAATTCCCTCTCGAACGTTTTACACGCAACCTGCACATACACGTGAATCGTATTGCTATCAGCGAAGAAAATGTGAGCTGAACTTGCTGCGTATTATTATGTAAGCGATCGCCCTATATTTTTAGGAGAATCTGCTTCGATTTAAGTTTCGAATGAGTTCTCAGTTCACGGGAATTAGCAAAGCTTCGCTTAATCAGTTTTTGAATCAATTTAATTTCACTTTTAAACAGAGCAATTCGTTATTTCGAATCTAAACCCTTTGCTCCTGTGCCACTAGTAATAAGAAGAATTACAAACTTCAACGCACGTTTGAGGTTCATTTATTTCGAAATCTGTTGGAATATAGTTATGAGATGTTTAATCATCCATAACGGTATTAAACCAGCTAGATATTTTACTTTCAGCATTTATACTTTATTTCGCTTGAGACGAGTTTTTATTTGGAACATAGAATTTGCTTCCCGCCTTCCGACGAAAAATAATTTTCTGCATTTAAGTGTATTCGCTAGAGTTACCTTCGCAAGGTATCAGTTTATTGTTTAACGCTATGAAGAATATTATTCGCAGAGGATAGTATTCTTAATTACTACTAACCATGGCTAGTTAATTCATCTAGAACCGTATGGCCTGAAATAAATTTGATATCTAAACATCTAGGGTGATTTATTTTGGGAGGTCTGTGATCCAACATTCACCCTAGTTTAACAAAAATCTTAAGAAGTGTCTTACGTAATATCATATTACAAGCGTGACGCTGCGTTAATTTACAATACGCACGAAGCACGCAAGGAAATATTAAAAGACATAATAGGCAACATTACCATTTTCACATCATTTCTAATTTCATTCCACCAGTCACCAGGATATCATTCCGAATTTTATGTTCATATGTATGTGCTAAACCCACTATACTAATTCCGACATTCTTCTTTTCTTAAAGTGCATAACCTAACCGAAACAACTTATATTACACTAATTCCAGCATCATATCGAATTTTCTTTGCTATAAGATACCCACGAAGCGCCCTCTTAAATGACTACTCAAAATGGCGACAAAGATAATCACATTTTTGTATTTATCAGCAGCACATGCACGCGTTTCGTTGCCAAATACGAATTAACGCCCATGTGCTATAGAATCCTTGCAAAAGAAGACGGAAGGAACATTCTATCCCTTCACGAGTTTGCCTGTGTACATCGATTCTCGTAGTTCTCTCTTGTGAAACTCCGCCACGTGTACCAGCCATGGTCATGTGGTTGCAAAGGGAAAAATGGTCGGAGGGAAAGGGAGGAATAAGGAAGATGGGCGTTGTTCCAGAAGGATGAAGAATGTCACAGACACTCATACGTAAACAGGAAAATGGAATGTATGAGCGCAATCGATGGACAATCTGGGCCAATGCTGCGTGACGGGTGTCGTCGACACTTCATTAGCATTTGCTTTGCATCCTCCACACCGATCCACCGTTCACCATTCTTATTTCGTCCACCATACCTCGAAAACTATAGCCAAAATTTCATTGCACGGATTCCTGCACCGCGATCGTTTCATCATACTAGAATTACTTTCCATTCTAATACCTGGCGTTATTCGTGTGTCGAAGCTCTGCTCCTCGAGCTTATTCCGTTTCCAGAGATTTCGTGCCTGAATTTGGATACAAGTGATCTTGGGCGAACATTTATAGCAGATGGTCGGTTGTTTTCGATATTCGTTTCAGTAAAGGCTTCCATATTTATTCTTTACTATTCTATGTATTGAAAGAAGCATTCCTCCGTTAACGTTGCTTGATAATTTATTAGTTGTGATGGATGACGTGAAGCCAATCGATTCCGGTATGAGGTTAAAGGGACGGTTATGTTGAAATAGCGATTGAAATAATGCGAATTGCAATACTCACAAATTCTTGAAAATAGATTAAAAAGGAAGAGAAGTACACTAATGGTACACTAAAGCATCCAATAAAGCTATTTGTAAGTAGTACATTACTGATGTTTATTATTTAGGCCAAGTTTGAGAGCTTGTGGCGCTTTGGTTATTGAGGACGAGTAATATAAGTATTACGCAATGATGTTAAGCGTATTTTGTTAACTAATAGGGTCACCTAATACAACAAACTAACCTCGTCATGTTCGCAAACCGCAGGAATTTAGAAGATGTATGTCTTAATTTGAAATGCACAACGCATATGCTACTTGAAAACTACGAGCACAGTTCTTATATCGGAAGAAGTACATACAGCCGAGTTTTTGGAAGGAATTTAGTCAATTTGTCAATTAATCTTACTACAAATATGATTGAAATCTGCAAATTGGTTAATGCTATGATCAATTACCGTATTAAACTCTATTATCATTGACTATGTACTTAACTAATGACGATTACAACAGTCAGCAGTATCTAGATTGATATGTTGTGCTCCTTTATTACCTGCATGCCCATACCATCTTTATACAATTACAATTATTTCGCTACCTTCGTCTAAGAAAATAGCTGTAATGCAATTTCCCTTGACCTGCGCATTAAATAATTTGCCATCAATAGTTTGAAGGAACTTTGGATTAAGCATCGTCTATTCCTGTCTCAATTATAGCATAAGATTCTAGCCTTCTCATTTCCTTTTTCCACATCATACTACGCGTAGTATCATAAGCACGAAGCTCACCCGAAAACGATATTTGCGGTGCAAAGTCTGGAATATCACGCTAACAGGCGCATTCGTATTCGAGAAAAGGAAAGGGAAGTGCTTTGTGCAGGGTGTGGCACTTCTTCGGAATGAGACGCTGAACATTTGACCACCGTTACTGTCTTCGCCGTTCACAAGTTTTATCTGAATTGGATGGCGCATCTGCATGGAAATAGAGAACATCGATTAATTATGCACAAAATTTTTAGTTGGACAACATCAGCAGCGCGCTGCATAACGTAGCACAGCAATACAGAGCAATAAATAGCACCGAATGCCAGCACATAGTTCAAAACAGCACGTTACTGCTCGGGATGGCACCACTCCGAGCAGCAACAGCACAGCACTTCAGTGCCCGGCAGCGCATTGGTTAAAGCCGCAGGCAGAACAGAGCACAGCAGCGAGCAGCTGAATGCAGGAGGGCGCACAAGGGCGCAGGAGAGGCAAACGGAGCCTAGTAATGCTCCGAATACCAACGAACAGCTGCAAGTGGCACGGATTGCTTAATCAACATATCCGATACCAACCACTTTAGGGTCCCGTGGAACGCACGAAAGCGCGTCATAGGGCAGCAGAACGCAATGAATCGCCGCATACGCCAGATGAGCAGCCAATAGCACGAGTTTCTAACCAAAGATAAAATAACCCATACAAACGTATCCTATCCCTACGCAATAAAGCCTAACGGAAGCAGTGAAAGCCAGAGTGTTGAAAAGCTTAGCAGGCCTCAGTGAGGCGCAGAACCCATTGAATATCAGCGAAAAATAGAGATTCCGAACCTATCCTAGCATAACCATTCCAAGCCTGTCGTACTCCAATCTCACGTACACTGCTTTCCGTAACCTAACTGAAGCTTGGACCAGCAGAACGCAGGAAAACGGCGCGCATAGAAGGAGAGCACTGTAATGCGCCAAATACCATCGAATAGTAGCGAATAGCACAGATTCCAAACCCAAGCTTTCCTGACTTAGCCTACCTATAGTTAAGCACGCCATAATGCAGTCGAGGACAGCAGAGCGTAGCACAGCAGGTTAAAGAGCCAAATACCACTGGTGGCAGCACATAACACCGATTCATATCCTAACATTATCCATCACTGCATATCCAAACCTTACCACAGTAGATCATATCCTTGTGAAAAGTAGCGCAGTAGAAGGGAGCAGTGCATAGTAAGGCGTCGAAGGCCACCGTATCGCAAAGAATAAAGCAGACTCATGTATTATCCTAATCTGACCTAACAATATAAGCGCCACCTTCCCAAACTTTTACAGCGCGGGGTATTGCAATGTGCACTGAAGTGCAGCAGAGCTTAGCAGAGTATACATAGGTGTTAAATATAAATAAATAGCATCATTGCCAATGGATTAACCTATCCACTGTTAATTAAATGCTGTAGCAATTCCAAAACGATCAAAGGAAAGATAAGTTATGCCTGGAGATGTAGCAATTGAATATACAGTACTGGCTGTAGCCATCTACGCAGTATTATTTGCATTGGTATAACTTATCTGCTGGTCATCCGAATTTTACGACGACGATAGAATGACGAACGTGTAAATGAGCTATCGCCAGAGATCTCAGCAATTGTCAACACAGGAGTGGGAACGTCTGCCCATAAAGTTATATATCCATTTTTTTAACCTACAAAGTGACCTCCTAAATTTTATAGCAAACCGGGAATGGTCAAAGGTTCGATCAATTAATGCCTGAGATAATAACAATTGAAGATAGTTATGCTAAGTGTAGCCACCAATACTCTAGTATTGCCATTTGAGTAACCTATTCAGTTAGCATCTAAATTCTGCAATAAATTATTCAACGGTCAATGTCTAGATAAGTCATCGCTATAGAAGTTAACAATTAACAGTACGTTACTCAGTATAGCCATCTACACGTTCCTGTAGCCATTTTATAAATCTGTTCACCGGTCATACAACTTCCGCAGCTATTTTAGAATGACCAGAGGATATCTCAAACGTCGCTAGAGATATTGTGAAGTGACAATATGGTACTGAGTGTAGAAATATTCTCAGTGCCATAGCATTTGTATTAATCTACTCGCAGATAATATTGGTCCTATAGCTATTCTACAATAGCCAATGATTAGAACAATTATATGTACAGAAATTTACTATCGGCAGTACCGTAATGTGTATAGCCGTCTACGCACTGTAAGTGCCATCCGATTAATCTGTTTACGGAACACATAGATACGACAGCAATTTTAGAATGATAAATCGCTGGACCAATTATCGCATGAGATATTGACAGTTGACGATACAGTCCTGAGCCTTGCATCTTCATGGAATTATAGACATCCGCGTAGTACAAACGCCAATGCGTTAACTTATTCTGTGATCACGTTAATTCGATAGCAATTCGACACTGATCAATAGATAGATGTATTTTCGCTTGAAATATAAACAATCGATAATACGGAAATTAGTATAGCTATCTACGCATTACTATAGCCACCGTATTAAACCATTGACTGATCACATAAATTACAAAGCAGTCCTAGAATGACCAATGGATTAACCATTCATCTTTGGGTATAAAGTCAATTTACAGTGCAGTATATGCTAGAGTCACCGACAATGAACTATAGCCACTGCAATAATAGATTCTCTGACCATTTAATTCTACAGCAACTCAAGAATCATTAATGTATAGGTCAACTATCGCTTGGCACAGTAACAAATAGTGATACCGAACTTAGCATAGCCTTCCACGCAGAACCATGGCCATTGTATTTATGAATACGTTCATTACTAATATTCTATAGCAATTACAGCACTTTCAATAGAGAGATCAATTCTCGCTAGAGATGTTAGAATTAACAATTAAGCACAGAGTATTTCCATCAGCGCTATACCGTAGCCATTGGATCAGTCAATTTAGTTATCACTTAAATCCCACAGTATTTTAAGAATTATCAACGAGTGGATCAATCTCCTCTGCAGATGTAGACAATTAAGAATACAGATTATAGCCGCCAGCACAGTTTCATGTCCATTGCATTAATCCCTTCACTGATACTGTCAGTTGTAAAGCAATTCTTCACTGACCAATGGATACATCAATTATCGCTTCAAACATTAGAAATATGTAATGCAGTACTTAGTGTAGCCATGTACGTAGTATTATAACCATTGGACAAATTTTTTCACATGTCATGTAAATTAAACAGCAATTCAACAATTATTAATGTATGGATCAGTTATCTCTAGAGGCATTAACAGTGAAAGGTACACTGCACTTTATAGCCATCGACATTGTACCGTATTCATTTGGTTAATCAATTCACTGATCATGTAAGTTCTATGGGAATCCTAGCATCGTCAACGGGTAGGTTAACTGTCACTGGAGATATTAGCAATTAACAATAGAATACTGGATACAACAGTCGGCGTTACACGGTAGCAATAGGTTTGATCTATTCAGTGACCATTAAATTCTATGGCAGTTCTAGGTTGACCGACAGATTGGATGATCAATTACCGCTGGAGATGTACGCAACTAACGCAGCAGTACTGAGTATAGGCACCCAGGCAGTACTATAGCAAATGCATTAATCTATTCACTCTTCATGTAAGTTCTGTAGGTATTGTAGATCGACTAATTTGTGGTTCATTCGTTTCTAAAGAAAATGACAGTCAAGAATACGGTACTGAGTGTAGCACTCTACTGAATACTATAGCCATTGCATGAATCTATTCACGGATCAGTTTAATGCCATAGCAATCGTATGATGGTAAATGTGTGGGTCAATTATGTCTAGAGAAGGTAACTGTCAACAATGCACTACAGACTATAGCCATCAACACATTAATATATCCAATGCATTAATCCATTCACAGATCATGTAATTCCTATAGGAACTCCAGATAGGGCAAAGGACAGATGAATTGTCGTTTGGAATATCAATAATTGGCTAAAATGTACTGAGTACAACCATCAACACATTAGAATAGCCATTGGGTCAACCTATTTAGTGACCATGCTGCATGTATATAGCAATTTTAGGATGATCAACGGACACATATATTATGGCTTGCGGTGCTAACTGTTGAGAACGCACTCACCAGTATAGGCAACAGAATATTCCATAAAATCGCGTAAAGCATTCGGTGATAATGTAAATTGCGTAGCATTTGAGGAATGATATATAGATAGATCAATTATCGCTCGAGATATTTACGAATTAGACCTTTCGATGACCATACATATTCTAGGGCAATTCTATAGTGATGTACGGCCAGATTTACTATCGCCAGCAATTTTACCAGTTACAAATACAGTGCTGAATATAGCCACGAACGTAGTACTATACTCATTCATGAAAGCTAGTGACTAATCATAGAAATTCTGTGGCAATTCCAGGATGACCAATGTGTGGATCAATTATCGCCAGAGATATTGACGATTGACGATACAGTGCTGAGTATAGCCACCCGTCCTGTACTAGAGCCAACGGATTATCTACTCATTGACTCATGTAAATTATATAGCAATGCTGGAGTGGCCAATGGATAGAGCGAATATCTCTAGAGACATTAACGGTTGACTATACCGTGCCGAGTACTGTCACCAATACATTACTAGAGCCATGGTGTCAATCCATATACTGTTCACTTTAATCCAGCAGCAATTCTAGAATGATAGATACATTATAGCGAGAGAAAATGAAGATTCATGCGAGAGTACTTTTTACAGCCATGAACATAGTACCATATTCATTGGTATAAAATATCCGCCGTAAATTCTATAACAATCCTAGGATGGTCTATGGATAGTATAATTATCGCTAAAGATATTAACAGCGGTCTATACAGAACTGAGTGCATGCCTCTAAACGGATCTATAGTACCTGTATTTATTTATAAACTGAACATCTCCTTCTGTAACTATATAGAATGGCCAATAGAAGTATTAATTTTCGCCATATATATTAAGTAATGATAATACAGTAACAAGTATACCAATCTACAGAGCCACATATATATCTACGCAGTAAAATATCCTCTGCGCTAACCTATTCACTCATCATGTAGGTTCTACAGCAATTCCAAAATTAGCAATGGATATATAAGTTATTGCAAGAGATATTAAGAGCCAAGTATAATGTAACGGGTATAGGCCTATAGGCAGTTCTAAAAAAATTGGTTTAATCTGCAGACGGACTATTCTATAGCAATTCAGTATTGATTAATGGATATATAAATCATCGTCGGAGATACTAACAATTGACAATAATTTGCTGAGTATAGCAATCAACGCAGTACCACAGCCATTGGTGCAATACTTATGCTGATCGCCTTATATCTAAAGAAATCCAGTTATTATTAATTGGTAGACAAATTGTCGCCGGAGACATAGATGAACGGCAACAAGGTACTCAGTGTGGCCGTATACACAGTAATATAGAGAGCGCATTAAAATATTCGCTGATGATTTTGGCTGCATAGAAAATCTGTAATGATCAATCCATGCATCAATAATAGCATCATATATGCACAATTGATAACGCAGTATTAAGTATATTTGTCTACATCGTGCTATATCCATTGTATAGTTCTATTCACAGATTACCTAATTTCTACAGAGATTCTGGGAATGTCAATAGATAAATCGATTATCGCCAGAGACACTTTCAATCTACGACTGGGTACTGAGTATAGCCGTCAGGGAAGAGATGTAGTTACTATTATAATCTGTTCACTGATGATTTATATTGCATTGCAGTTCCAGAGTGGCATAAAACATTTCAATTATCGCTCAAGATATCAAAAATTTGCAATACTTTAGTAAGGGTAGCCATCTATACTCTTTTATAGCCACTGAGCTTATCTATCCACTGATTAGCTGCAATACATAGCAATAAGGAATGATTAATAAGTGGATGAACTGTGGCTAGAGACAATAATACTTGACCATACAGTACTGCGTACAGGCATCAACATAGTACTACAGGCGTTGGATTAACCTATCCACTGATGGTGCCAATTTCATAGCAATTCCAGAATGACTAATGCGCAGACCTATAATCGCTTCAGATATCTACAACTGATAATGAAGTACATGGCGTAGTAGTCTACACATTTCTATATCCATTGCATTAATCTAACAACTGACTATCTATGTTCCAAAGCAATTCCGGAAAAACAAATGGCTGGATAAAGTATCCCTAGATATACTGATAAGGTACAGCAGAGTACAGAGTGTAGCCGTCCACACAGTGATACAGCCAATGGATAAATCAACTGGCTGATGATATAAATACCGTAGCAATCCTGGAATGACATGGGGCAGATACATTATCGCACACCATGATACCAACTGACCACAAGGTGCTGCGCACAGCCATTATAGTATTCCTGTTGCCGCAGTATTAATTTGCTCACGGATGATCTAAGTTCTATAGCAATCCTTGAATGCCAAGGGATAGATCCATTATCATCTAACAAGTTAACAATTGACACAAGAGTACTCAGTAGAGAAATTTACATAGTGCCATAGCCACTGTAAATAATATGTTCTCTGCTCACCTACGTTCTTCTGGGGTAGATGAATGAACAATGAATGCAGCAAGTGTCGCTGGAGAAAGTGACATACAACAATATATTGCTGAGCATACCCACCAACAGGACACTGCTGCCGCTGGATTAATCTCCTCACTGAAGACCTATATGCCCAAGCAAATCTATAATAACCAATGTATACATCAGTTGTGGCGCGACAAACTTACAACTCTCATTACGGTGCCCAACACATCCATCAAAAACGAAACCTCTGCGTTGGAATTATCTGCTCAATGATGACTTAAAATCTATAGAAATTCTATAATGACAGGTGACAGATACATTATTGCACCAAATATGAACAACTGTAGCCGTTTGACTAAGCTGTTCACTGATTATTAAATTCCTGTTGCAATTAAAGAATGACGAATGGCAAATCCAATACCGCTCGAGACATTGGCAATTGACAACACAGTACTCAGGACATACAGCACCACATTGCTTCATTCGCTGTATTTCTTTGCATACTGAATGTGTAAATTCCAAAGCAATTCTTGAATATTCATTGCATATTACGGTTCTTGCTAGAGATATATACTGTTGACGGTACGATGCGTAGTACAGCCACTAAGAGAGCATTGCGGCAGGTGGATTAATCCGTTCACAGACGATATAAATTCTCCAGTAACTCCAGGATGAAAAACGACAGATCCATTATCACTAGAGACGTTATCAATTGACAACATAATGCTGAGTACAGTCATAATAACAGTACTGTTGCTGATGCACCAATAGCACACTATTGATTTAAATTACATTGCAATACTAGAATAATCATTGTAAAAGTCAGTTATGGCTACAGATATTTGCAACTCGCAGTACGGTACTCAGCACATCCAGCAACAGAGTACTGAAGCAGTTGGAATAGTCTCTTCAATGTAGACTTAAGCTCAATAGCATTTCTAGAGTGACCAACAGCTAGGTGCACCAGCGCTCGGGAAGTAAACAAGCGATAAAGCAGTGATGAGTACAGCCATCATCACAGTACTGTACCCAAGGGATAATCTGTTCTGTGATGATATGAATTCCGCAGTTATTCTAGAATAATTTATGTATAGAGCAATTGTTGGTATAGGCATTGATATATGCCAATTTATTACGAAGCATAGCAATCATGGGAGCACTGTTGTCGTTTGATTAATCTGTTCACTGACGATGAAATTCTGTAGCAAATTCTGGATGGCATAAGGCAGATACAATTTCGCACGTGACGTTAACAACTGTCAACACAGTACTGGATATTGGCATCACCACAGTACTATAGCCTTTAGATTAATCTATCCAAAGATAATTTAAACTCTATAGCAATTCTAGAATGGTAAACGGGTGGGCCATATATCGGTAGTGACATTGACAAGTGACATTACAGTACCGAGTGTAGCTATCTACACCATAATATAGCCATTGAATTAATCTGCTCGCTGACCATCGAATTTCTTTAGCAAATGCATAATAATTACTGGACATTGCAACTTCTGTTGCAGACATAAACATATGCCATTACAGTACTAAGTATAGTCATTAACAGAACAATGTAGCCGCTGCAGCAGCCTGCTTAAACGACGACATCAATTCTATAGTGGCTAAAGGCAGATTCATCATGGCACGAGATATTAACACTTATCAACACACTAGTGACAGCAACCACCATCACAGTACTGTATCCGTTCTATTAATTTGCGCACTGATGATACATATTCCTCAGCAATTCTAGCGTAACCAAAGTATAATTTAATTATGGATAGAGATATTTACAATAGACAGTACGGTAAATAGTACGTTCACAAGCAGGGCACAGCTGCCGTTTGTTTAATCGGTCCACTGGTGATTTATATCCTATAGAATTTCTGGAGTGACAAGGGACAGATCTATTATCGCTCGAGTCATAGAAAATAGACAAAGCAGTACTGAACGTAGCCATCATTACAGTGATGTTGCCGTTGGATTGGCTTGTTGACAGGTTATTTCAATTTCACTGATGGCTTTTATTCCATGCCAATTCTTGGCTGTTCAAGGTATAAATTTGTTGTCTCTGGAGACAATAACAGCTGATAGAACGGTACTGACTACAGCTATCGACGCAGCACCAATGCCATTGCATCAACCTTTTCCTAACTGATGAAACTTATATCGTTATACCAGTATGATCACTGGAAGGATTAATTGCCCCTAAGAATGTCGGCAATGGAAGATACAGCATTGATACTTGAAATCTAAACCGTACCACGTCCATTGGTTTAATCCATTCGCAGATCATCTAAGTTCTACAAAATTCTAGAACGGTTAATTTGTGGATTAATTACCCCTAGAGGCATTGACAGATGTCAATACGGCACAAAGTGCAGTCATCAACAGAGTACTCTAGCAGTTGGATGAATATATTCACTGAATATTTATATTCTGTTACATTTCAAGAATGACGAACGGAATACCAATTATCGCTCGAGAGAATAAGCTCCGAGAGTAAAGTACAGAGTACAGCAATTGTCTCCCTACTGCAACTGTTGTTCTGATATGTTTATAGATGATTTAAATTGTATAGCAATTCCAGAATGAGAGGAGTAGGGTCTATTATCGATCGAGATATTGACAATTGACAAAAGAGTACTGAGTAAAACCTTCGTCGCACTACTGTAGCCGTTGGAATTATTTGTTCACTGATGATTTATATTACGCAGCTGCTCCAGTATAATCAATGCATACATCAGTTATGTCTAGAGACATATGCAATTGATAGTACGTTAATCCGTATATCGATCAAGAGAGCAGTCTTGCTGTCAGATTAATCTGTTCATAGATGATATTAATTCTACAGCAGCTTTAGAATGATCAAAGTGTGAATCTGTTATAGCTAGAGATATTAACAGCTGGCAATCCACTTCTGAGTATAGCAATAAACAGAATCCGACGGCCATTGTATTAATTTATTCTCTGATCATATGTATTATATCGCTAATCTCGAACGATCCACGGATTATTGCATTAGATATAGATAATTGAACATGCAATATTGATTGTGGTCGTCTACGGAGTGAGATGTCCGTTGGGAAAACGTTTCTGCTGATTATCTAGGTTCTACAGCAACTCTAGAGTGAGCAAAGTGTAGATCAAATCTAGCTGAAAATAATGACAACTGGTAGTAGAGTACAGATCTGGGCCTTCTACATAATACTATAGCCACCTAACTAATCTGTTCACTGAAGTCTTAACCATTACAGCAGTCCTAGTATTGTCATATGTCCAATAAGTTATACCTGGAGACACGATACTTTCAAAGTACTCTACTGAGTATGGAAATTAACACAGTGCTACAACCATTGCACTAACCTACAATCTGGTCATGTATTTTATATTGGAATTCTACAATTATGTATGTACAGATCAATTATCGATTGAGATATTGACAACTGAACATACAGTAGGGAGCATACCGATCTACAGATTATTATTGTAACTTGGTTGGACAATTCACTGATCACCCAACTTCTACATCATTCCACAGTTGTTGTACAATTGCTGAAGGAGTAGAAGGATCTGAGAAATTCAACAAATCAAACTAACGGTTACAG
Source organism: Eufriesea mexicana (assembly GCF_001483705.2). Classification (NCBI taxonomy): domain Eukaryota; kingdom Metazoa; phylum Arthropoda; class Insecta; order Hymenoptera; family Apidae; genus Eufriesea; species Eufriesea mexicana. The sequence goes on from NW_016917307.1 coordinate 273,155, forward strand.
TGGGTCCGTTGGTGGAAGTACTTTGTGCCGTACTGCCAGTTATAAATATCTCCGGCCATAACTGTTCTATAAATTGAATATTCTGGAATTACTATGGAAATAAATACATCAGTGTGAAAATTATCCAACACTACTGTACTGTGAAAGTGGCTGCACTAATTATTGTCAGGTCAATTGTTAATAACACGTGGGATAATGGATCTTTGTTTTGTAAATCAAGAACTGCCATAGAGTCAGAGCCATAGAGTTTAAATCGTCATTGAACAAATCATTCCAAAGGCTAAAATGCCCTATTGGTAAATGTAGTAAGTACCGTATGGGCAATTGGAAATGTCTCTAGCCATAACCGTACCATAGGTAGGTCTTTCTAGAGTTGCCTCTGAATCTACACCATCAGTGAAGGAAGGAATTAAACGGCTAAGTTACAGTGATGATGGCTGTACTCAGTACTGTGTTTTCAATCCCAAATATCGCGATGGATAATGAATCTTCATCGAAACTGAAACGTTATTGTACAGATTAATCCTACGGTTGCAGTGCCGCGTTGGTATATCTCCGAAGTACCGTACGGCAAGTAGGAGGAATCTCGAGCCATAACTGGGCTATAAGAATGTAATTTTAGAGTTACCTTTGAAAATACTTCTTCAGCGGACAAACTATTCCAACGGCTACTGTACTGTGATGATGCCTGTTGTCTGTACCGTGTTGTCAATTGCTAATATCTCGAGGGATGTGGGATATGTGCTTTGTCATCAAAGAAATGCTATAGAATTCGCATCGTCAGTGAACAAAGCAATGAAACTGCAGCAGTACAGTGGTGATTGCTGTACTCAGTACTGTGACGTCAATAGTTAATATCTCCAGGGTTAATGGTTATGCCTGCTGACATTCTACAATTGCTATAAAATTTAATTCATTATTCAACAAATCAGTACATCAGCTACACTTCCCTGGATGTGGATGTAAAAGGTACTGTGCTATCTATCATCAGCCATAACCGAAAAGTACATGAGTATTCTAGTATTTATTTGGACTTTACATAGTCAGAGGACAATGTAGTCCAAGGGATTCAGTACTCTGACGATGCTGTACTCTGCACTGCGCTCTCAGTTGTTAATACCTCGAGAGACGGTGGTGCTGTACTTTGTTATCCTAGAATTGTTGTGTATTTTAGAACATCATTGAACAGTTTAATCCTACGGCTACAGTGCTATATTGGTGTATGTACCAAGTACCGTTCTGTCAATTGGTAACATCTCATGTCATAACCGTACAATATATTCCTTATTCCGGAGTTGTTTGAAATATATGTACTCATTGAACAAATTTGTCCAACGCCTATGTCACTGTGAAAATGGCTGTACTCAGAACAGTGTTGTCGATTGGTGATAACGCAAGGGATCGTGGACATGTATTTTGTCATTCTAGAATTGTTGAAGTATTTATACCATCACGGAACAGTTTAATCCATAAAGTGAATTGTTATATTCATGTATGTAATAAGTAACGTATTGTCAATTGGAAACTCAAGCCACTAGAGTTATATACGTTGATTATAACAGAATTATTCTGGAATTTACTCCATGAGTGAACAAAGTAGTCTAACAGATGCAGTATTGTGATGATGGCTGTACTCAGTACTGCGTTTTCAAATGACAATGCCTCGATGGCCTGTGGATCTGTATTTCGTCATTTCCGTTTTGTTATAGAATTTACATCATCATTGAACAGATTATTATAGCGGCTACAGTGCTATATTGGTGAACGTAGTAAGTAACGTACCTTCAATTGGAAACACCTCAAGCCAAAACCTTACGACAAAACGATTGTTCCAAGGTTGTTTTGCTATTATCATCATCAGTGACCAAAGTAGTAAAACGGATACAGTACCGTGATGATGGCTGTACTCAGTACTACGTTGCCAATTGCTAATATCTCGAGGGATAATGGATGCGCCTATTGCAATTCTATAATAGCTGTATGATCTAAATCATCATTGGTCAGACTGTAACTGCGGCTGCAGCGCTCTGCTGGTGTATGTACTGCGAACCGATCTGTCTATTGGAAATATATCTAGCCATAACCGTAACATACATTGATTACTCCATTGTTGTATCTGAATTTACATCCTCAGTGAACGATGTTGTACAACGTCTACATGTCTGTAATGACGGCTGTACTCCGTAATGTGTTGTGGATTATTAATATCCCGAGGAATAGTGGACATGCATTTTGTCATTCTAGAATTGTTATAGAATTCAAATCTTCATTAAACAGTTTAACACTACGGCAACTGTGCAATATTGATGGATGTAACAGGTACCATACTGTCAATTGGAAATTATGTAGCCATAAACGAAGTATACAAAGATTTTTCTAGAAATGTTTTGGAATTGACATTATCAGTGAACGAAGTTATTCAACCGTCACAATACAGTGGTGATGGCTGTACTGAGTACTGTGTTGTCGGTTGCTAATGCCTCGAGGGGTAATGGATCTGCCTTTTGTCATACCAGAATAGCTATAGTATCTAAATCATATCTGAACAGGTTAATACTGCGGCTGCAGTGCTCTACTGGTGGATGTACTACATACCGCACTGAAAATTGGATGTAACTCGTGCCACAACTGTAATATGCATTGATTATACCAGAATTGCTTCGTTATTTATTTCATCAGTGTACAAAGTGTCCAACGACTACATTGCTGTGATCAACGCTGTACGCAGTACTATGTCTTCTATTGTTAACGTCATGCGGGAAAATGGATCGGTATTTTGACATTCTGGAGGTACCACAGAATCTAAATCATCGTAGAACAAAGTAATCCAGCGCAAACTTTGCTCCATTTGTGGATACACGAAGTACCGTACTGTCCATTGTAAATATCTCTATACATAACTGTAGTGTACATTGATTATTCGTTGACTGACTTGGAGCCAACGTTATCAGTGAACAGTGTTAGCCAACCGTTACAATTATGTTGTGATGGCTGTACTCAGTATGATGTTGTCTACTGTTAATGCCTCGAGCAATAGTGGAAGCGCATTATTTCATTTTAAAATTGTTACATAATTTACAACATCATTGAGCAGCTTAATCCAACTGCTACATCACTATATTGGTGGATGTAGTAGGCACTGTTTTGTCAAATGGAAATATCTCAAGCCATAACACTACTATACATGGTTAATACCAGAATTGCTTTGGAATTTACATTATCAGTGAACAGAGTTATACAACGGCATGAATAATGTGTTGATGGACGTACTAAGCAGTGTGCTGTCATTTGTTAATACCTCGAGCGTCAGTGCATATGTATATTGTCGTTCTGGAATTGACATCGAATTGAAATCATTACTGGACAACTTAATCCAACGATTACAGCGCTATATATGTGGATGTTATAGGTACCGTACTACAAATTAGGAATATCTTATCCCATAACCGTAGTATATAATTATCATTCGCGAATTGCTTTGGAGCTTTCGTTCTCAGTGGATAAAGTTATTCGACAGCTATAATACTGTTATGATAGCTGTAATCATTGCTATGTTGCCATATGTTAAAATCACGAGGGAAAGTGGATCCAAGTTTCTTGTTCCTGAATTGCTATGTAGTGCACACAATCAGCGAGCAGATTAATCAACGGCAACTTTGATCTTTTGGAGGTGTGCTAAATGCCGTGCTGTCAATTGTAAATGTCACAAGCCACAGATGTACTATACATGCGTTACTCTCGAATATCCTTCGAATTCGCATCATCAGTGGACAAAGTAGCCCAACGGCTACATCAACCTTATGGTGGCCTTACTCAGTACTGTGCTAACCATTGCTAATGCCTCGAGGTTCGGTGGATCTATGTTTTACATTCTGGAATTTATACGGGGTATAAAATATCGTTGAGAAGATTAATCCAACGGCAAAACCACTTTATTGGTGAATGTAATAAGCACCTATCTGCCAACTGGATATATCTCCAGCCGTAACTGTTATATACAACGGTTATACATGAATTGCATTTGAATTTTCATCAGAAAACAAAGCAGTGCATCGCCTACGTTACTGCGATGATGACGGTACTCAATACTGTGTTGTCAATTGCTCATATCTCGAGGATCAGTGGATGTGTACTTTGTTGTTCTAGAACTGATGCTGAATTTAAATCTTCACTGAACAAATTAATCGTACTGATCCAGTGCTATATTGGTGGAAGTAGTAAGTGCCGTCGTGTCAATAGGTATTATCTCAAGCCAAAACCGTAATGCATAATGATTATTGCAGAATTGCTTTGGAATTTTCATCATCAATCGATAAAGTTACTCAACGGCTACAATACTGTGATGATGGCTGCACTCATTACTGTGTCGTCACATGTTAATAACACGGGGGATACTGGATATGCATTTCTCGTTCTGGAATTGCTGTGGAGTATACATCATCAGTGTACAGACTAATCCAACAGCAACATTGACATTTTGGGAGAGGTACTAAATGCCGTACAATCAATTGTAAATGTCGCTAGCCATAACCGCGTCATACATATGTTACACACGAATACGCTTCGAATTAACATCATCAGTGAACAAAGTAGCCCAGCGGCTATATTACTGTGATGGTGGGTATACTCAGTATCGTGTTGTAAGCTGCTAATAACTCGCGGTTCCGCGAATCTGTATTTGGATATTCTAGAGTTGTTATAGAATTTAGATCATCATTGAGCAGAGTAATGCGACGGCTGCCGTGCTATACAGATCGATGTAATGAGTACCGCGCTCTCAATTGGAAATGACACAAGCCAGAACTGTTATATACAACGATAATTCCTGAATTGCTATGGAAATTCCATCCGCCGTTAACAAAGTCAGTCAACGGCTTCAATACTGTGATGTTGGATTTACTGAGTACCTCGTCGTCATCTGTTAATCTATCGGGGTATAATGGATCTGCATTTCTCGTTCTAGAAATGCTACGGTAAATGCGTCATCAGTGAACAGATTCCTACAACGGCAACTGCGATCTGGTGGAAGACGTACTAAATTCCGTGATGTCCATTGCAGATATCACTAGCCACAACCTCACTATACGTAGGTCATTCCATAACCTCTTTCGAATTCGCATCATCAGTGGACGAAGTAGCCCAACTGCTACATTGCTGTGATGGTGACTACACTTGGTACAGATTTGACAATTGTTAACATCTCGTGGGACTGTGGTTCAGTATATAGCCTTTCTAGAGTTTTTGTAGAATATAAATCATCATTGAACATATTAATCCAATTGCTGCTGCGCAATATTGTCAGGTGTAGTATGTAACTTACTGTTAATAGGGAACATCCCAAACCGTAACCGTAATATAAGTTGACTATTCCGGAATTACTTTGGAACTTACATCATCAGTGAACGAAGTTTCCGACGCGTACATCACTGTGATGCCGGCTGTACCAAGTACTGCGTTGTCAATTGTTAGTTTTTCGGGGGATAGTGGAACATTATTTACCATTCCACGATAGCTGTTGAACATATATTTTGAGTGAACAATTTAACAGAACGGCAACTGTGCTCCGTTGATACATATGCTAGTTGCCGTACTATCAATTGTAGATACAATTTGCCACAACCGCACTATTCATTTGTTACTCTAGAATTAAGTTCGAATTTGCAACACCTTTGAACAAAGTAGTCCAACTGCTACATCATTTTGATGGCGGGTGTACTAAGTACTCTGTTGTAAATTGCTAATGCCTCGAGGGTCAGTGGATCTTCATTCCCTCATCCTAGAAATGTAATAGAATTTAAATCATCAATGAAAATATTAATCCAACGGCTAACGTGCTATATTGATTGATGTAACAATCGCCGTACTATTAATTGGTAACGTTTCAAGCCATAACCGCAATACACATTGATTATCCTACAGCTGCTCTGGAACATACACCACCAGTGAACAAACTTGCCCAACGTTTACAGCAATGTGATGATGACGGTACTCAGTACTTTGTTGTCAATTATTAATATCTCGAGGGACAATGGTTATGTCTTTCAACATTCCAGAACTGCCATAAGGTCGAAATCATCATTGAACAGATTAGCCAAACCGCTACACTGCTCTGCAGGTTGATGTACTAAGTACCGAAATGTCAATTCTAAATTTACATCATCAGTGGATATTGTATTCCACCGGCTAAAGTGTTGTGATGATGTCTGCACTCAGTACTGCGTTGTCAAATGTAAATGTCTCGAGGGAAAATGTATTTGCCTCTTCTCATTCTAGCATTGCGATAAAATCAAAATCATCAATGAATACATTGATCAAGCGGCAGCAGTCCTCTGTTAGAGGATGTACTTAGCACCGTACTTTCATTGTAGACTACCCGAGACATAGCCGTACTATACACTGATTATCATAGTATTGCTGTGGAATTTACGTCATAGTTGAACAAATTATTCCAGCGGGTACGGCACTGTGATGATGGATGTACTCTGCACTGTTTTGTCAACTGCTGACGTGTCGAGGGAAAATAGATGTGTCCACTGTTGTTCTAGAATTACTATAGAATATAAGTCATCTCTGTAGAGATTATACAAGCGTCTAAACAGCCCTGCTGGTGGATGTACCAGGTACCGTGTCGTCAATTGGCGATATCACTAGGTACAACCGTATTATATAGTGATTATTCAACAGTTGCCCGTAATTTACATTTTATGTGAACAAAGTTGTCCAACGTCAACTGGACTGTAATGATGGCTGTATTCAGTACTGTGTTGTGAATAGTTAACATTTCGAGAGACAATAGATCTCTCTTTTGTCACTTTAGAATTGCTATGAAACATAAATCGTCATTGAGCATACTAATAGAGCTGCTGCAATTCTCTGCTGATGGATGTGCGAAGTAGCGTGCATTCAGTTCTAAATGTGTCAAGCCATAACAGTAGCATGCATTGATAGTTCCAGAATTACTTCAGAATATATATTATCAGTGAACGTTATTCAGCGTTAGCAATAATGTGATGATAGCTTTACTATGTACTGTGTTGTCAATTGTTAGTATTTCGGGGGATAATGGATCTGCATATATCGTTCTAGAATTGCTGTGGAATATAAGTCATCAGTGAACAGAATAAATGAACGGCAACTGTGATCTGTTTGTAGACGTACTAAATGCCGTACTCTCAACAGTAATTGTCACTAGCCATAACCGCAATATACATATGACATACTGGAATCACATTCGAATTTAAGGCATCACTGTTCAGAGTAGTCCAACGGCTAAATTACTTTGATGGTGGCTGTAACCAGTACCGTGTCGTCAATTGCTAGAATCTAGAGGGTCAGTGGATCTGTGTTTTGTCACTCTAGAAATGTTATAAAAACTAAAACATCACTGGTCAGAGCAATGCAGCTGCTGCCGTGCTATATCGGTTCACGTAAAATGTACCGTACTGTCAATTCGAAATACCTCAAGGCGTAACCGTACTATACATTGATTATACCAGTATTGCTTTGGAATTTCCGCCATCAGAGGACCAAGTGGCCCAGCGTCTACATTAATGGGATAATTTCTGTACTCAGTACTGTGTTGTCAATTGTTAATGTCGCGTTGGATATTGCACATCTATTTTGTCATTCTAAAATTGTTATAGGTCTTTAATCATCATTGAACGGTTTAATCTGACGGCTATAGTTCTATGTCGTGAGGACGAAATCACTTCCGTAGTGTCAATTGGGATCATCTCGAGGCATAATCGTAATATACATTGATTGTTCTACAATTGCATTGGAACTTCCATCATCAGTGAAAAAAGGTACTATACGTCTAAATTACTGTGATGGTGTTTGTACTCACGCTGTGCTGTCATTTGTAGATATCTCGATAGCTAATGGATCTGCATTTCACGATCTAGAATTGCTGTGGCGTATACAACATCAGTGAGCTGATCAATCCAACGTCAACGGTGATCTCTTGGAAGATGTTATAAATGCCGTACCGTCAATTGCATATGTCACTAGCAATAACCTTACTATGCACTGGTTATTCTAGAATGACGTTCGGACATAAATCACCAGTGAAAAAGTGGCCCAAAGTATATATTACGTTGTGTTTGCTGTACAGTGTACTGTGTTGTCTATCGTTAATATCTCGAGGCTCAGTGGATCTGTATTTTGTCGTTCCAGAATTGTTGTGGAATATAAATAATCATTGAAGAGGTTAATCCTACGGGTGCTGTGCTATATTGGTGGACGTAATTTGTTCCGCACTCTCAATCGGAAATATCTCAAGCCATAACCGTAATATACAATGACTATTCCGGAAATGATATGGAATTTCCGTCATCAGTGTACATTTTCATTCAACAGCTACTATACCGTGCTGATGGCTGTTCTCAGCATTTTGTTCTCATTTCTTAGCATCTCGTGCGATAATGGACTTGCATTTCTCGTTCTAGGATTGCTGTGGAATATACGTCATCATAGACCAGATTAGTACAACGGCAACAGTGATCTGTTGGATGATGTACTAAATGCCATACTGTCAATTGTAAATATCACCAGACATGACGGCGTTATACTTCGGTAATTCTGTGGTCACGTTCCTAAACACATCGCGACTGAACAAAGTAGCCCGACGGCAACATTACTGGGGTAACGGCTGTACTCAGGACCGCGTCGTTATTTGCTAACATCGGGAGGGATAATGGATCTGCATGTCCCGATCTAGAACAGCCGCACTATATACACCACCAATGAAAAGATTAATACGACGCCAAGCGTAATCTGTTGTAAGGTGTACCAAATACCGTACTGTCAATTGCAAATATCACTAGCCACAACCGCACCACCCATAGATTGTTCAAGAGTTGCTTTTGAATTTCCGTCATTATTGCACAAAGTAGGGGAATCGTCTACATCACTGAGATGATGGCTGTACTCATGATCGTGTTTTCAGTTGTTAATATCTCCGGTGATAGTGGACCTGTAGTTTGTCGTTCTTGAATTCCTATAACATATAAATCATCACTGAACATATTAACAAAACGGCCACAGTGCTCTGGAGGTTCATGCACTATGTACCGTAGTGCCTATTGCAGGTATCACCAGCCATATCAGTACTATACGTAGGTTCCCTAGAATTGCTATGAAATTCACATCGTCAGTGGACAGGCCAGTTAAACCTATGAGTACTTTGAAGGTGGTTTTACTTTGTACTCCGTTGGCATTTGTTAATACCTCGAGGTGCAATAGATCTATTTTTTGTCATTCCAGAATTTATATAGAATCTGAACCATCATGGAAGAGGTTATACAATCGGCTCCAGTGCTTCCGCGGTCGTATTGCTAAGTACCCTACCGTCAGTTGGAAATATCTCTAGCCATAGCCGCAGTGTACATTGCAATGCCAGAATTACTTTGTAACCTACATAATTTGTGAACAAAGTAATTCAACGCATAAAGTACCGCGACAATGTCTGCACTCAGTGGCGTGCTTCCAGTTGTTATTACCTCGCGGGAGATTGGAACTGTACTTTGTCATTCTACAATTGCTATGGAACCTAAATCATCATTTATCAGATTAATCCAAGGCTGCAGTGCACTGTTGGCTGATTTTATAAGTGCTGTCCTGTCCATTGTGAATATCACTAGCCGCAAGCATTGTATACCTACGTTATTCTAGAATAGCTTTAAAAATTACGTCATCAGTGCACAAGTTATTCCAACGGCTACATTACTTTGGTGATGACTGAACTCAGTGATGTGTTGTCAATTGTCAATTCCTCGAGGGATAATGGATCTGTATTTTGTCATTCTAGATTTGTTATAGTATATAAATCACCATTGAAGTGATTAATACTACGGCTACGGATCTCTGTTGGTAGATGTACGTTGTACCGTTCTGCCAATTGTAAATATCCATAGCCAATGCCGTACAATACATAGTTTATTCCAGAATTACTTTGGAACTTACAACATCAGTAAGAATATATTGCAACGGCTATATAACTGAGATGATGGCTGCGCTCAGTACTGTGTTTTCAATTGTTAATATCGCGAGGGATTATGGATCCACATTTTGTCGTTCTAGAAATGGGATAGAACCTTAATCATCACTGAACAGGTGTATCCGGCGTCTACAAAGCTCTGTTGGTGGATGTACTGCGCACCGTACACCCAATTGTTACTATCCTTAGCCATTACCGTACCATACACTGATCATTTTTGAATTGCTGTGCACTTTATGTCATCGGTGAACAAGCCAATAAAACGGTTACACTACTGTGACGATAGCTGTACTCAGCACTGTGCTGTCTACCGTAAGTAAGTCAAAGGATAATCGGTGAGCGCTTTGACGTTCTGGACATGTTATATAACCTATATCATCATTGAACAGATTAATCCAACCACTACGAAGTTACATTTTGCGGATATCATAGGTACCGTGTCAATTGTAAATATCTGACGACGTAACCATACTATTCATTGATTATACCAAAATTTCTGTGGAATACACGTCATCGCCGAAAAAAGTATTCCAATGTCTTCATTACAGTTATGATGGCTGTAGCCTGTAATGTGTTGTAAATTGTTAGTGTTTCGAGGGTTAGTGGATATGTATTTTGACGTTCTAGAATTGCTATTTGTTCTAAATCATCAGTGAGCAGATTAGTCCAATGGTATATATGATATATCTGTGGCTGTACAAAGCACCGCCCTGTTAATTGTAACTATCCCTTTTCATAACCGCACTATGCACTGAGGTTTCCTGGACTGCTGTGGGATTCACACCATTGATGAACAGATTAGTCCAACGGGCACGGTAATGTGAGGGTGGCTGTATTCGGTACTGCTTTGTCAATTGCTAATATCTCGAGGGGTAGTGTATATGGCCGTTGTCATTCTAGAAATTCTATAATATGTTAATCGTCACTGATCATGTTAATACAGCGGCCACAGTGCTCTGTTGTTGGTGGCACTAAGCACCGTACTGTCAGCTGTAATTATCTCTAGCCAATTCCGTACTAACCATTGACTATTCTAGAACGGCTTTGGAACCTGCAACATCAGTGAGAAAAGTATTTCATCGGATACATACTGTGACGATTGCTGTACACTGTACTGTGTCGCCAATTGTTAATGTATAGTATGGTTATGGCAAGAGATACTTACAACTGACATTACGGAACGCAGTACATACATGGGCCGAGCTCTGTAGGCTTTGGATTAAATTGCTTAATGGCGATATATATTCTATCCCATTCTACAATGACAAAAACACATCCATTATCCCCACACAAATTAACTAGTGACAACGCAGTACTGTGTACAGCAGCCTCCCATATCTTGTAGTCGGTGGACTACCTTGTTCACTGACGACGTTTATTCCAAAGAAGTTGTAGAACAATCAATGAATATGACGGTTATGGCATGAAATATTCACAATTGTCGTTACGGTACATAGTACATACATTAACTGAGCTCTGTAACCGTCGGACTTTCCTTATGAGTGATGACCAATATCCTGGTGCGTTTGAAGAATGACAAAAGCCACATCGATTATCTCACGAAGTATCAACAATCGACAACGCAGTACTGAGAACAGCCATCATCATAGCAATGTCGTTGGACTACTTTGTTGACTGAAGATATAAATCCCTCGGCAATTCTAGAATAATCAATGTATAGTTCGGTTACGTCTCGAGATACTTACAACTGGCATTACGTTGGTTAGTACATCTACCAGCGGAGGACTGTCGCCATTAGATTAATATGTCCAATGATTATTAGGGGCTTTGTAGCAATTCCAGAGTGACAATAAACTGATACACCGTCCGTCGAAATAATAGCGGTTCACAACGCATTACTGAGTACAGGCATCTTTACATTAATGCAGCCGTTGGTTGTCCTTGTCCACTGATGACGTAGATTCCAACGTAATTGTAGAAGAACCTGTGTATTGTACGGTTATGTCTAGATATCTTTACAACTGAGAGTACACCACTCAGTACATTCACCGAAAGGGCACTGTAGCCGATGGGTTAGTTCCTTCAATGATGATTCAGAATATGTAGAAACTCTACAACGAGAGGAGATATATCCATTAACCCACGAGTCATCAATAATAGACGACGCAGTGCTGAATACTGTCGGTACTGTAACTGTTGGAAGAATTTGTTCATTGACGATTTAGATTCCCAAGCATTTCTAGAATAGTCTTTGTATATTACGTTTACATCTAGAGATGGTTACTATTGAGAGTACGGCAATCAGTAGATCATTCAAGGGAGCACAATTGCCTTCGTATAAGTCTGTTCACGGATGACGTATATCCTACAGCATTTCTGGAATGAAAAGTGTAGTTCCATAACCCTCAAGGCATTAACAAATGACAACACAGTATTGAACACGTGCATCGTCACAGCATTGCAGCCGTTGTATTACTTTGATAACAGAATATTTATTTTCCAAAACAATTCTAGAACAATCAATGTATACTGCGGTTGCGGCTTGGGGTATTTTCGATTGACAGTACGGTACTTCGTACATATATCAACCGAGCACTGTACCCGTAGCATTAATCTCTACAGTGATGATTAAGAAGCTCTAAATATTCTAGAATGTCAAAATACAGATCCATTGTCCCTCGTAGTGCAAAAACAATTGGCAATACAGTACTGTGTACAGCCATCGCCTCAGTAATGTAGAGGTTGTACCTCTTTGCTCTCTGATAATGAAAATTCCAATTTAATTCCAGAACAACCTATGTATGGCACGGTTATGTCTAGTGACATTTGCAATTATCAGTGCGGTGCTTAGTGCACCTTGCAACATAGCACTGTTGATCTTGGATTTATCTGTTCACTGGTAATTTGTATTGAGCAGCAATTCTAGAATGAGGAATACAAATCCGTAATCCCACTATGTATTAACAGTAGACAACACAGAACTGAGTACCCTCACCGTCACAGTGCTGTAGCCGTTGGATAACTTTTATCATTGACGATTAAATTTCGCAGCAAATCTAGAATCATCAGTAAATATATATATATATCAGTTATGGCTAGAGACTATTGCCTCTATCGTACTCAGAACATCCTTAAGCAGAGCACTGTGGCCGTTGTATTACCCTGTCCGCTAATGATTTGTTTTCTATAGTAATTCGAGGATAGTCAATGGACAAATCAGTTATTGCTTGAGACATTAACAATTGACATTACGGTATACAGTAAATCCACCATCAGTGCTTTGTTGCCCTAGTAGTAATCCGCCCACTGACGTCTTAAATTCTATGGCATTTATAGAGTAGCAAGGAATATATACACCATCCCTCGAGATATTATCATTTGACTTAGCAGGGCCGAGTGCTGCGATCAGCGCGTTGCTGCTGCAGTTGGATTGTTCTTTCACCGATGGGTTAAGTTTCGCAGCAATTCCAGAATAACCAATAAATAGGCCGCTTTTTCCGGAAATATTTGCAGTTGACATTACGGTGTTTGTTACATTCAACCACAGACCAATCTCGGAATAATCTGTTCAGCCATGACCTAAGTTCTCTTAAAATTCTAAAGTGACACAAGACACATCGACCACCCTCAAGATATTAACAATTGACGTACCAGTACTGAGTACTGTGATCGTTACATTGTATAGAAAGGTTGAGACTGGAGATATGTAAATTTGACAGTACGTTGTTTGGTACATCAACCACCAGAGCACTGTAGCCGCTGGATCTACCAGCACACTTATGACTTACACTCTATAGTAATTAGACAATGATCGACGATGCATCAAATATCGGTAGTGTTATTACCAAATGACAATACACTACCGAGTGTAGACATGTACACAATACCATAGCAACTGCACTAATATGTTTACTAAGCATATGAGTTCGTGAGCAATTGTGGAATGATCAATGGATAGTACAATCTCAGCTGGAGTCAGTGACGTAGTCAATACAGTACTGTAGAAGTGCATAAATCTGTTCGCAGGTCATGTAAGTTCATCAGCAATTTTAGAACGGTCAATGGATAAAGCAATTGACGCTGGATACGTTAACATATGTCAATACATTACTTTGTGTCGCCATCAGCAGTGCACTGTAGTTGCGTGGTTAATACTTTCACTGATGTTTCAAATTATATAGCAACTCTAGAATGACGAAAGGCATATCCATTGAAGCTCGAGATATTAGCAATTTCCAAGACAGTACCGATTAGGGCCATCATCAAAGCACTGTTGCCATTACATTGATATGCTCACTGATGACAGAAATTCCTCACCCATTCCAGCCTAATTCATGTATAGATCTGTTGTGGCTTGATACACTTATAATTGACAGTGCGTCATCCAGTACATCCACCAGCAGATCAATATATCGGTTGGGTTAATCTGCTCAAAGCTGATATAAATACTTCATCAGCACTAGAATGACAAAAGACACATCCATTGTCTCTCGCGATATTGGCAACAGACAAAGGAGTACATAGCACAGCCATCAGCTCAGTACTGCAGAATTTCTATTAATTCCATCACTGATGATATAAGTTGCACAGCCATTAGCATTATCAATGTCTAGATCAATCATGGCAAGAGATATTTATAATTGGCAGTTCGATATTTAGTACATCCACTAGCAGAGCACTATAGACGTTGGAAAAACCTGTCCAATAATGATTCAGTCTCCATAGCATTTCTAGAATGATCAAAGGATAGATCACGCATAGGAAGTTATATTGATAAATGCATTTGAAGAAATGAGTGTGTCCGTTTACACAATGCTATAGCTATTGCACTATACTGTCCGTTGATAATCAAAGTCCTTTAGTAATTGTAGAATGCTAAATGAACAGAGCAATAGCTGCTAGAGACAATGACATATGTCAATACCGTACTGTGTATAGCCGTCATCACAGTATTGTAGCTGTTGTATAGATTTCTTCACTGAAGACTTAAATTCCACAGCAATTTCAGCATAAGTAATGTATAGAATGGTTATGGCTAGCGGCATTTACAATTGGCATTACGGTACATATTACATGCACCAACAGAGCACTGTAGCTGTCGGATTAATCTATTCACTGATTGATGGAATGCTATAGCCGCACTAGAATGACATGACACAGATCCATTATCGCTCGAGACATTAACTGTTGTTAACACAATACTGAGTCCAGCTACCATGACTTTACTTTAGCCGTTGGATTAATTTGTTCACACATGACTGAAACTCCTCTGCCATTCTAGAATGGTGAATGTATAGTTCACTTATGTCTTAAGATATTTACAATTATCAGTACTGTACATAGTTCATCAACGGCCAGAGCAGTGTAGCTGCAGTTTGATCAGTTGCCAGATGATTGAAACACAATATCAACGCTACAATCATCAATGGATTATGCGGATATCAGCAGCGCTCTTCATGAATGACAATGCATTGCCGAGTGTTGCCATTAACGTAATGGTATTGGCTTTACAGTAATACGTTCGCTGATGATTGAAATTCTATAACATTTGTGGAAAGACAAAAGGGTGATCCATTAACGCTGGAGACACCGACAACTTACCACTCATTGATGAGTACAACCATCATGACAGTAATGTAGCCATTGTAAGACTTTATTCATTGATAACTAAATTCCCAGCAGTTCGAGAATTAACAATGAACCAGCTAGTATTTAGCTAGACAAGTTGACTCTACTGCTCCTAGAACATTCACCAACAAAGCACTGCAGCCGTTGAATTTATCTGTTCACTCATGATATATATACCACAGCTATACTAAAACAGTCAAGGTGTAGTACAGTTATGACTGTAAGGTACATAGTACATCCACGGACAGAGCACGTTATCTGGTTGGTCAGTCTGTTCATTGATGATTTAAACACTGAAGCAACTCTAGAATCATCAACGGATAGAGCAATTACCGCAGGTGGTATTGGCATATGTCAATACTGTTCTGAGTATTGCCATCTACATAATTCTACAGCCTGTATACATTCATGCAGTACTCTGATAAGCAATCTGCAGAGTTCTGCAGCTGCTCTATTAGCCTGCCCTCCGTTCATCTCTGTTATTTTGCGATCCTAGATGGATCAATGCATAGATCGGTTATAGTTACGAATACTTATAGCTTTCAATGCAGTGATGAGTACAGCCACCATCACTGTACTATTGCCATTGGAATAATTTATACCCTGCTGACGTAAATATTACAGCAATTCGGGAATTATTAATTCATTGATTGATTATCGATAGCGACTCTTCCGCTTGACAATACGTTACCAGGAACAGACGTCAACACACGACTATATCCGTTGGAATAACTTACTCTCCGATGATTTAAATTCTGCAGCAACTCTTCAGTGATAAGTGGATAGAAGAATTAACACTAGAGATATAGACATTTCATAATGCAGTACTGAGCGTAGCCGCCTACACAGTGCTATATCCATTGGACCATTCAATTCGCTGATCATCTGAGTCCTTTAGAAATTCTTAAATTGTCAAGTGGCAAATCAATTACAGCAGGGGATATTAACAGGTTACAATGCAGTTCTGATTATAGCCATCAACAAGGAACTATAGCCATTCCATTAATCTATTCCCTGTCAACATATCTGTACAGCAATTATGGAAATATAAGTGGATAGGACATTTACAGCTAGAGATGCCTGCAAATGGCAATAAATTACACAGAATAGCAATCTGCACGGTACTACTCCAAATAAATTAATTAATTCCGTGATATCCTATGCTGTTCTGAAACTCTAGAGTTTTCAATGGGTAGAGCAATTATCGCTAGGGACGTTGACAGATGTGTACACACTACTGACAATAGCCATCTGCACAGAGCTGTATCTGACGGAGTGATCTATACGATGATGAAATCTATTCCACAGCTACTCTATAATAATCAATGTATAGATCAATTGTGTCTAGAGTATGTTACAGTTGACTACACGGTACAATGTACAGCCACCAATACAGAACTATAGCCATTGGATTAATATATTCACTGAGTATTTTAATGCACCTCAGTTTCTCAGAATGATCAGAATGTATATCAATTGTAGCTGGAGATATAAACAATTGACAATGCACTACTGATTATAGCTATTAACATATTTCTACAGCCATTGTATTAACCTATTCCCTACTCATCTACGTTTTTCAGCAATTCCCGAATGAATAACGTTTTTGACTGAATAAGACGCAATTCTTGACTTTTCAGCGCAGTTTGAAGGAAGCTTCAGCGATTTTTTAGAAAATTATCGATTTCTTTGCTATGTAGTCTTGCTACTGCCGCAGAACTGCGCGCAACAGCGCAGAATAGCGTTATTCACTGAATAACACAACTTTCATGCATTTTCAGCGCAGTTTGATTACAGTTTCAGCGCACTTTTGGAATAATTGTGTTTTTCGCGTTAAGTTTCTTTTACTGCTTCACAACGGCACAAAATAGCAATATTTTAGTTATGTCAAACATTTCCAGAAATTGCAGTGGTGTTTGATCGCTGTTCCAGCTAATTTTTAGAAAACTCACGATTTTTGGGCGAAGACTGACAACTACTTTATAACTGCACAGGAATATTTATTTTATTAATATAACAAATTTCATGCAATTTCGGCTCAATTTGATTGTAGATTCAGCGAATGTTGCGATTACTTTCGATTTTTTGCTGAAAAATTTTACTACTCATTCAGATCTGCACCGAATAGGCTTATTTTAGTAATATCCCACACTTCGTGCAATTTGAAAGCAATTCAATTGCATTTCTGTCATCCACCAACCATTTCTGATAGGTACTGCGCGTCACATTTAATGTACCTTACTCATTATATATAAGAATCTATAGCCCAAATGCCATCCAATAAAAGGCTTGAACTCCATAGATATAAGAACCTATAGCATAAGTGAAATCCAATAAAGTACGTATTATAACCATGTTATAACAAGGCCGCGAGACCCGTGCATCTGCTGCTCCAGCGCCAAAGCCACTTCCAAAGGCCGAGATGACGCGTGCCGATTCTGAGTGCACAGCATCAGACCGTACCAAAACGTGTGAGGGAGCCACTGTGGCGTGGGAAGGAGCTTGATACCGCTCGTGCGCCGATCACATTATTCTTGTCTTAAGATCCTCGCTGTTCGGTCTCCAATAGAGGCCCACTCAGCACGCTGTTGCCTTGAGTGTCACGTCTATGGTTATTAACCATTTGTGCTTCGAAAAATTTTCGCTATGGTCACGTATCAATTCGAAGCGCTCCATGTACGTAGTTATGTATTACGGATGTTACCATTTATTGTGAAACTGAGATATAAAATCACGAGTACTTCATTACCTTATTTCGCGAGAAGTTACTTCTATTTCAGCTATTATCGTATGGTTGTCACTTAAGATAAACAAGCATGTTAACATTGCGTGTACCATGAGATCACCTTTCTCGAATTCAGCATGGACCATTCATGGGTTTCAATTTGTCAACCTTACTCACATGATTGACATTGCTTTCATGTTATTATCCTGACACCTCTATGTAGATTACTCGCTGACATTCCATCGCCCTAATTGTTTCGTTTGCCACAGCCATTTATTGGTTGGTACGTTTTGCATACGAATATCCCTTCCCATTGCTAATGCATCTGTGTTGCTTCCTTTGGGAATATCCGTTACAAATGCGGGTTCTTTAATCTTCTCATAGTCGTCACACTCCTCAATTATCTGTACGTTACTTCACATTGTTACACTTGTTACGACAAATATTGGGAAATAATTACAGTCTATTCCATGTTTGTAAACGTAGAAACAAAGCCATACTAATATGGTCGCAAATTTTCTTCGTGAAATGCACTTTATTACATTCTTGAAGTGCCTATATCAGAACCAAAAGAAAGATATTTCACCTCCATTTGTTGTTTTAAGTATCGCATTCAAGTGTTATAACGATAACTACCTTGCTTTCTTAAATAAACTATACCTGAATTTCGCTTCACTTACGTTCAATGATACAATTCACGACGTGGGCCACACATATTTTATTAACAAGCATTCCAATTAAAGTTTCAAATACATAATGTTTAAATCGACCTTCTGGCGGGACATTCCCGACGATTTTTATGTAGACAGTGCACGCAATTTCATTCAGTTCGAAGAACCCGCACACTCGCAATTTATATCCAAACGAGAGGAATGCATTTCGAAACGATCTTTTGCGCGGCAATCATATTCTGATAGTGCATAGGCTTAACCTTCCTCATATATGTTCAATACTTTAATAAAGGACTCGTGAATACAATACAATTATGGTAATTTAAAGCAAACGAAATAAAGTCTCTTTAACCGGGGTACAAATTAAACCTGACGAGGTGTCTGCTAGCAATTCCACATTCAATAATTGCCACTTTTCGATGAAATTCGTATAGAGAATCGTACTTCAAGTTAGCAAACCTATTTTCGAGCGTGATAAATCCAGCCGAACGTTTGTAATTGAAGAATATGTGTACGTTCGTTTAAATGCTGTGAAAAAAATGAACGTACGATCATCATGAAGTTGATAAGAATTAAACTATGAGTTATATGGTTAATTTGGAAGTGCATTTCTCCGCAAATTGTAAGTACTTTTATATTTATATTCGTATAATAGAGATTACACGAATTGATTTCCATCCAGTTGAAGCTATATTATGACGATATAATACAAAGAGTTGCATTATACCGATTATATGTTGTAGAGTAATGTGAAAATCGGATAACATTGCAGAGCTTTCAATTTCTACGCTTCCTTGTGATAAAGTATGTATACTTACGTTTCCAATAGGTCCCTGAATATTTAGAACTCCTCAAAATCCTGCAGTTATTATCAATTCTGACCGAAAATTCGAAAATTGAGTCAATAGACCGTAATCCCCAATGGAAGAGTAGTTATGTTCGACGTGACAGTATAACACTGTTTAAAAAAAAATGAATGGCATACAGCTAGGCAAGCTAATTCAGTATAACGAAGCATTGAATGAGAACAAACAAGTCAAATCAATTTAATTAACAGCGCAGATCAGTGCAACAGATTTAACTGTATTCCAAACTATCTAACAAAGGATTCAATGAATCTGGACACCTTACTATAAATTGCACACTAGCTCTTCAGTAAAACTACTACACCTGCTATTGCGTTTAGCTGCACGACATACTGGACCGCCCAAGTTAGTTTCGTCTCATAATTAAGAACTCATACCCTCAACCCGCATTTCAACAACGTTAGAAGGGACGAGGGAAATCTCTGGTATTCTTTCCGTCTATAAAGGGCTCAATAGCCATGTAAATTTATCTGATATATTGGAAAAATTTTCATTCAACGTTCCAACTCTTTATTCAAGGCGATACTGCTTTCTTCATGTACATAAATGTAATGCTGCTTTTGCATACCACTCAGTTATTAACAGAATGACTATTAATGTAAACAACTCCTATTCTAACTTATATAAATTTAGCCAATCCCTTCGCTCTCTAAAACATCTGATATATCACACATCTCTGTAGAAAATTCTTTTCTTCTTGTACTTATACATATCTCGTCCTCTTCTATATATTTATAATTTTAATTTAATTTTTATCTCGTTGTCTTCCTTTTACTTTCCTTTGTTACGGTTAACTTTGTGCCTCACTGCAATTTCCTTATAACACCTCTGGTCGGTTATTTCAGTGCAGATAAAGCAATAACCAAATAAACTAGACGTTAGTAAAAGCTGCAATGTTGAGGCCTCGTTCATGCCGCCCACCAAACCGTATTAAGCTATATACTTAATCAAAATTCCAAGTTATATAATCCGGGTTGTGGGAATACTGTGAAATAGCCATTTAAACAGCAAAGTCACTTCTCCAGCCAACATTAATGAGAATAGCGAATTGCATAACACCTCAATGTATTTAGCAAAGTTACCAAGAACCACGAACCCAGCAATAAATCCAAGCCATGTGTACAAACAGACCTTCCCATAACAAGCAACCTGTAGGTTAGGACTGAATTGAATGCAAAAGACTTCCAAGAATATCAAGGGAGAGGTCGCCGGTGGAATATTTAACTCATGGAAGATCATACAGTATGCTCCGCGAGATCGAGTCTGTTGCTAGTTCTGGTATTCCTCCGCGTTGAAGTATCTGTTAGGCTTCGTGTTTTTTCGGACACGGACGAGTGCCAAATGCAATCGAATCAAATCCGCCAATCTGTGTATCTTCATTCGCGCATCCGTTTGCCAGGAGAATGCTGAAATGCTGGCAGCATGACGCCGCCAATGTTATACATTACCGTCAGGAAAGACTGAAACTCTCGTTACATACTTCCGTTAGGCGCCAGTTACCATCAGTGCTGGCAAGGAGTCGCGGAGGAATTGGAATTAGACCGTGGAACGAGTTTCATCGACCGAGTGCATATTCAAAACTATGCCCTCGGTGGTTCAGTCATTGCGGAAAAATAGATGTTCGAAGATTTCACGCTGAAAATTCGACGAAATTTCTTAAAGCTGTGTGCGTGGCATCGGGTACTAATTAACGCGTGGATTTATTATATTCCGACATTCCAGGAATCGTGATTTGATGTTTAACGTTAAACCTACAATTGGTTTATTGACTCACGTATGAGGATAGGCAAGACGGATTTGAAAAAAATATAGAAAAATTAATTTAACGTATATTCCAAGCAATATCGCGCAATCATGTGACCAAGCCAACGTTCGATTCCATGCGGAATTTCAAGTAAAACGTTTGGAAATGGCTATGGACTTTCACTTTGGCGGGTTTAATGTACGAACTAATGCTAATCTTCCATAGTACTCTATTAGGTCCTTACACCCTGATATATTTACGACAAACAGAGCATAATGATGTAACCGAACCATAATTGCAAACTTTCGTACTCACCTTATTCTAAATTACATCTTGCCAATTTTTAGGATTTATTCAAATTTCGCGTGCGTTAAGATACGCTCCATGTAATTTCAGCCTAACTCGGGAGCAATTGGCATTTTTGGGATTTAGTATGAGAAGCTCACGACGATGCAGGCTCGTTATCATAGTGTAAGCAGCTAGCGCCACACGAAACTATGTATATCGTTTGCATACTTTCGTGAGCCTTACTTTCGCATCCCGGGATTGAATTTGTATTAACACTGTTTTACTGTGGAAAACAGAGACAGTTCCTTATTAGTTTAATGTACGAACTAATGCTAATCTTCCATAGTACTCTATTAGGTCCTTACACCCTGATATATTTACGACAAACAGAGCATAATGATGTAACCGAACCATAATTGCAAACTTTCGTACTCACCTTATTCTAAATTACATCTTGCCAATTTTTAGGATTTATTCAAATTTCGCGTGCGTTAAGATACGCTCCATGTAATTTCAGCCTAACTCGGGAGCAATTGGCATTTTTGGGATTTAGTATGAGAAGCTCACGACGATGCAGGCTCGTTATCATAGTGTAAGCAGCTAGCGCCACACGAAACTATGTATATCGTTTGCATACTTTCGTGAGCCTTACTTTCGCATCCCGGGATTGAATTTGTATTAACACTGTTTTACTGTGGAAGACAGAGACAGCTTCCTGCGGAAAAGTTGTAAAAACTGGAACACTGGTAGTTTCAATAAAAAAATGCCTTTCTCGCATTACGTTCAATTACAGTTTATAAGACAGCTATAGTCACGTCATGAAAGTTAATGGGCAAATCTTTGTTTCCTAGTAATTCCAGTCTTAATGAAGAGTATACCATCGACATGTTACTAATTAAAAAATTTATATCGCAGAACATACACAGTATGCAATTCAATTAACACGCACCAGTCATACCGAATGAGAACAAGTAATATCCTATCTGGTCTTTAAAATAACAGTAAACAGGTTCGGAGAGCAACCGAATAATTTTTTTAGAAAGAAGTTACCTAGCAGTCAAGAATCGTATATTACATTCCATTGGGTTCCTATGGCGTTCCAATTTTCCCTAATTTGGAGCACAGGAGTAAATTTCTAAAAGAAACAGGTTTCTTAATACTTACCCAATCTATTAACCGAAATCCCGCCTCCGCATCACACCACAAATATTTCCAAACGAAATTTCGGTCGAAGGACGCAGGAGTACGGCTTTGTCCTTTATATAGGGCCCACAAATATTATCCGATCTCTCCTCGCCAAGTTATAACTGCTCAAATGCCACGGTAGCGCAGTTCCACGTATGCACTTGGTTGCATGCAACAAAATGAGAGTGAACGGAGAAACAAGTTGCAAGACATTCAGTTGTCCCTATGAAAATGCATTCGATGCAGATACGGTGATTACGACGCCGGAATATAGTAATGTCGTCTCGGTATAACACATAGCGAACGCTAACGTATCTTTCGATTGTGACGGTGAGCCTAATATATACGCAGCGAGCCGGCGACAAGCAATAGGTCGCGCTGCTCCATAAGAGCGTTGTTCTAATTATTTGGCCCTATTACAGTTTGCATGCATGCGAGCAGCATGGCTTCTGGGGAGCGTGTTCCACTCTACGACGTAGCGGCGTTTGCCTTTAAAGAAAACACAATTCGACGTCACCTCCCAGTAACCTTCAAACGAAACGTCGTGTCTATAATTAATTCCCCTCATCGTGGGAAGAACGCGCGAATGGACACGTGTTTCGAAAAAATATGAGTGACTGGAATACGTTCGGCTGCTCCAAATATATGCGTTCGAGCTGGGCTTTACGGAAAAATTAACCTGAGCTTCCTGCTGCAACGCTTATTCCCTATAACATACGTGCCCATTTCGTTTCTTGGACTTTGAAAGTTCGTCGTCTCAATTATTCTGAATTCAGATGAAGTTTCTCAGGGGCAATGTTATTATAACTATTATTAACTACTGTAATTGGTGCAGCATGATTCTATCGTGCATATAAATAATTGGAACGACCAGTCCCAGTAAATGCTTCGGGATTGTCAATTTTGAGTTTTGTTCAGACAGTATGATGTATTAATGTGACCCATATATACCGTGTTTGGGTGCAATTTTAAGCAGAATTACGACAAAATATGGTAAACATCTTTTCTAGCCTCTAAATTATCTTTACTGGTATCTAAATGCTATGCTTGTTTAAAAGCGTGAAAAATTACGCTGCCTTATAAGAAAATTTAAATGAAAAATGGAAGGATTCGAAACTTTCAAAACAATATTTTATTAATTACATAACGAATATCAAAAATAAGGAATGCCCTAATTAAAGGTACTTTAATTAAACCTCTATAACAAGAGAAGTTATAACACGAAGTGGGAAGATGAAGACAAAAAGTGAATTATTTATAGCCTACCATAAATTTTCCATACCTTCTCGACACCCATAAGAAGTAAAATTTATAGATTCTTGCATGTCGAGTTTAATATTCCCGTATCCCTTCTGATCTTCCACGATGTTTTACTTTCACACATACTCCTACCTGGTCATATACAAAAGAAATATTTATTTCCTCCCATTCCTTATATCGATACGAAAGAAAAATATTTCCACTTAATGCTAAACCTACAATGGATTAAGGGTCTATTCACAAACCCTTAAGTAAAAATTTCATATTACTTAATATCCCGGTTTTCCTCCTAATACTGTAATATTATCAATCATTCGGTGTTTTCATTCAGTACATATTTCTAATATTCGGAATAAATACCCTTTATGTCGAAATTGCTAAATTTCTAAGTTACTAAATTACTAAGTTACCAAATTGTAGGATGGGGAAGCTAGAGTTGAGAAGCAATAAATTGACATATCAGCAATTACAGAATAACACCGTATCAAAATTCCTAAAACTATTCTAACGAAGGTAAGAACACCAAGTTAACGAAACGAAAACACAAAGTGGCCCGCTCTAATAGATTCCTCTTCTGAACACGAAGCGACTCACGCTCGTGACGGCCACAAAATAACTTTTCCATTTTCTTCTAGGAAATACTGATCGGATTATCTCGGATTATATCGGATTGATATACAATGCCAAGTGCAGAAGGGAGACTCGCTTCTTCTGGGAGAAATTTTGAATTAGTCTTTTTAATATTGAAATTACCATGCTATATATGATTAATTTAAAATTGGCCTTTATAAAAGATTTATGACGAGGAATATTGCAACGAATCGGAAAGGGATCGACAATTTATAGGAAAAATTGAGAATCGAGGGTAATCTACAAATTTAGAAACTGATCTGTGGAAATGGAACTCTGGTTGGAGGAGGAGAGGTTCTGAATTAATCTTCTTCATGTCGAAATTACTGTTGTGTGCGACAGATTTAAAATTCTTCATTACACAGCATTGAGGATAGAGAGTGTTGCTACGAAAGGTATCCAACGATACCTAAGGAAAATATACCCTTTATGGGAAAGGATTAAAGGTATTAGTACATATGTACCCAAATTTTTAAACAATTACGCCACTAATCAACATTCACGGTAATTTCTATCTTTTATTTTGAGGAAACGTTTCTAATTCGTATTTCAATTGCTTAACATATAAAGACTACTGAGTATTCTTGCGCAATATTTGACCATTCCTTGCCAAGGGATATGAGTGAAAGGCGTGCTTTCCATGCCAAATTTTCCAAAATATCTACTTCTGTTCTAAAAATAGTGCATTATTGTCCCCTTCCCAAAGATTTCCAAAAATTAATTACAAAGGAATTCTGAAATTTCTTCTTTTGTCTTATGATAAGGAAGACCAATTGTTTCCAGATTGAGGTTGGAAATTCTAGACATCACAAAAGGAACAGCAATTCCTGTATCGATGCATCAATGCATGATAATACTCCTTAATCGATACACCTTTTAAGAGCTAATATTTAAAGTAAAAAGGTAATGACTTTAATTTAAATTTAGAAGATTTTATCGTTTCCTTCAGAAGTATTTTTCTCCTTGACATTGCACAAGGAGTTGGTGAAATGGAAATGGAATCGCGTGCAGGCGCGTGGCTAGAGAATTGCTGGAAGTCAGTGCATGTACACATTGAGCGGAGAGCTTGCCAGGTCATGTTACATAAAAAATGTTACATTGATGGGGCTTGGAGTTTCTTGGAGGACACTACATGCCGAAGAACCTGAGGCGAAGCGTCAGCGTGTGTTTTGCATTACAAATTTCACGCCGAAGATACGCCTACGTATCGTTCATTATTCATCGGATTTCCTATGCTTAACATATGAGTTACACTAATTACACCCAATCCCCTATCGATTTATATTTATATGTGTCGTAAACATCCCGTATAGGATTCACGATTTATTGCCTTAAATATCTCATTCATTTAAGTTTAAC
Organism: Eufriesea mexicana; assembly: GCF_001483705.2. Taxonomy (NCBI): domain Eukaryota; kingdom Metazoa; phylum Arthropoda; class Insecta; order Hymenoptera; family Apidae; genus Eufriesea; species Eufriesea mexicana. The sequence continues at coordinate 299,469 of NW_016917307.1, forward strand.
ATAATTGTTTATATTTTATTAAAGCCATTTTCTTAACTTATTTAGCACTAAAGGCTATGCTACCTGTTCAAGCAAAACTAAACTGTTTATAATTGATATCCACTAACATCTATGTTTTGCAATATTAGCAATTTAATATCGTTTTAAAATATTACGCGAAGAGTATGAATTAATGATTTTGAAACGTGCAATATACTGATTCGGAAGAATCGGAGCAAAAGCGTGAGAATTAAAATACAATTTAAACGCTGACTTGTAACAACGCTATATACCCGAACACGAATTATAGGTATTACGAATACTATCATATTCGCCTGTTATATAGTGAGCTAGAATATTCGAGATATAAAGAGTTGCACGCGAAGCGAGAGAGAAGTGGATCCGTGCAACGTGTAAAACATTAGTCAAGGGAAATGGAATCACGTTGAAGGATCGTGCAAATTAAAGATATATACCTCGTAATTTTTTTAACGAAACAGATGAGGAATCTCAACTCATTTTCTTCTCCCGCTGAAAGTTCTACATCCCTCTTCTTCCACACGGTGCGTAGCTGTGGAAATATAGTGAAGGCTATTGAGAACCTCTGCTTTAATCATCGTAAGCTCAATTCATAGAGGGTAATTTATGTTTGACAAGTGCGATATGGAGTTAGCCATTTGGGAAATTAAATTGGGAATATGGTCGTTTGGAGATCTTATAATGAGGAATAACAATTAATATCTAAGAAATAGAAAGGAAAAAATGTGTAATTAATACAAGTATATATTAACGAATCCTCCTGGGCTATTATTATAGCTCATATCAGTCATATTATTATGCATGTTATTTCTATGTCACAATCTATTTCATTTCTTATTCCAATTTTACATATGTAAGGATGAAATTTAGAACGGTGGTTAAATGGAAAGCAGAATTACTTGAAAAAATGGTGTATGCGTGTCCTCCGATTTAATTATACCACCGAAAATTTAATTACTTAGTCTTCTGATCAATATTATCCTGAAACATTAAGCTTATGGTTAAGAAAATGCTAGAGGGAAGTATTTTTAAAATATTATGATGTAGAACGCAGGCTTGATGTTTATATTTGAAAGTCAAAACTGTGGGTAATTCTTCAGGCGAGAATATGGATTTAACCTAAAGGCTTCTAACTAACCACGCCAGTAGGTGCTAGTGTCAAGATTAATTACCAGAGTATTCAGTTAGATTACATTCAAGCGAAATATTCGAAAGAAAAATTATTAACCGGTTGGTTGAGAAAAAGAACTTCACGTGTTCATTTTGTAGCCGTTTTTATTATTCATTGACTTCAGAATCCCTTCAGCGGAATCACAGTTGTGTATATCATATAATATTACGTTACGCAAAATTGGTACCGCTGAAAATATATCAGAATTTCATTTTGAAGGTTAGTATTTTATTCTGTTCTTTATTACTCCGATTTCCCCAGATTCATACTTAATGAGGAAATTTAATCTAATTGGCTGCTAATTAAAATCATGGTGTCCACATTCTTTCCAGAGAAATTTTATAATTATCATCTGTTGCTATTAAATGAATTATTAATTAATTCAGTGAAAACGCATTCCATTTGAAAATTTCGTCCCACACCGTAAATACCAGAGGAACATGAATTCAGATATTTATTTTATTCAACATTATATACCTTCAACGTAGGTTGATTTCGCCGTAAGTCTAGCTGCAGTCTCTGCTTCATCATTTACCGATATTTACAAATAACTCCGGGAATTACATTTAGTCCACTGCCAAAAATGTACCAAAGTACTGACTTATATATTAAGGACTCAGGGATGAAAATTGACTGTAATGAACGACAATAATCAGGCAATCAACATATTGCAGATAAGCTTGGTGTAACGCCACTGTTGCATTTCTATGAAATATCATGTGCTGTGAAAATATTATACTGCAAAGCTTATGAAAGCATCTCTTACTGGATGTTATTCACGTTAAAAAATGTTATTTTCATTATAAATAAAGAGAGGAGCTGAATATTATGAGCCATCATTCGCAGGAAAGCGGATTTAAAGTTAAATATATTGCGTATTAATTTTACGCCTTTACATTCTATTTGAAAGTTCAATATGTATTTTTGGATAACTAAATGCGTAGGAAATTGTAAATTCAAAGCAACTTAAATCAATCCAACTGGTTCAAAATTCTATTCTTTGAAAACTTACATCTTCGACGCTAATAAGACGATCCCAGTTTTATTTAATTTTATTATTACCTCTAACAATATAAGACTGTAATGGAGTATTAGAATTCTAGAATACATATTATATTACGTCAAGGTATTAGAATGTCCTCTTTTAACCAGTGAGAGTTATCAAATTCAAAAAATCAAGGAGAATGGATATTTCTTAACACTTCCTTTCTCGTGACACCATCATATGTACTGAGCCACAAAAAGCGTTTTGTCTAACAAGATGTTCCTGACTGAAAGTACTAAAAATACGAAACAGAGAAGACAAATAGTGCACATTTACTTTGAAATTGTAACACCAATTGTTTCTATAGATTCATGACAGATATGCTAGCTGTTCTTAAGTGCCTGACACTTTTGAACCTAATAGATCACTAGGAGTGAATCACATTACCAAATAATGTAGGAGTAACGAATTATCGAAGTACGAAGTTATCTACACCTCAATACACAGCTTAGCATACATTTATATAATTCCTTTATATCAAACTTGTACCCTAATTTCGTATTATGTAAAGCAAAACTTAGCGTCAGTACTACCAAACCCGTTAAAGTAACGAATTCCTGATTTCCTGTTTTAATAATTATTTAAAAAATACATATTTTACATGAAAATTATTCTTGATGTTTATCATTAAGGTAAGAGAAGTGTTATCTATAACCTCTTATCTTTATCGAATTGCATCATGTAATATGTAAGCATTATTGAGACGTACGTTGTATCCCAGAACCACCAACATTAAACAAGAGACACTCGCTCAAATTTCTGCACATCAATTTTACGTCTCCAGTCCACTGCAGAAAGACACTTAGCCGAGAGTTTCTAACAAAAATCGAAAAACGCGAGGCACAGTTACATCGACATAAAAGTCCCAACCATTCCCATCAAGTTATTAGTAAGGCAAACAATTTCTAAGTACGAAACACTAATACTCAATTGTTAGCTGCCGGATAACTGTAAAGCCGAAACAGAGTCTGGATTTCACAGGACGTATAGGTACTCGTCCTCGAATCCACGACCATTTAAACGGCCGGCATTGGAAAACGAAGAAAGGGATAAAAAGCTCATTTTATTATACACTCTATTCCAGATTCTCGTTCTATCTGCTAAAGAGGAATCGACCACTGCGGTTAGATATCACCCCGATGACACAACTCAAGGTATGTTCCTTTACCACCCTTCGCTCCACTGTGAATTGTATCGTTTCCTCCGTACAGTGTGTAGCCAGAAAACCGAAATCTCGCTATGCCTTATTGCCTCTCATTTACTGTAACCGGATCATATATCTCCGTAGAGGATTCTGTCGGCGAATCGATTGAAACTAGTTTATTTTCTGACGATACTTGGACAGACACCTAGTGAGTGCAGAATTAGACACAGAAAGATACAGCGGAAAAATTTTTTGGAGTACCGAAATGTAAAATATACAGATTAATTTTACCTCCATTTTCACTCATATTTTTTATACGACATTTTTCCAACATTTGAATATATATAATGATATTCTGTCTCTGTAACCTACATTAATATCATAGTGCATATTTACACTAATTATTCGTGCACTTTTCAAATTAGAATTTAACTCATTCTAAGATATGCTTTATTGTATCCTACCGTATATAAGCTGCTTAATTGTGAAATCACTTAACTTCCCTTCGCATGACTACATCCCATAGTACCTTCGTACCATAATTTCCCGTGAATTTCTACAGTCATCTGCCTTTCGTAGAATCTACGACTTCTCATTCACATATTTCCAAAAGGCGCACGAACTGCTTCACTAATAATATAGTGAAATCCAAATTTATGGATTATTTGCGCCATGAAAATTTTCCTGTCATGCACCGTAATGAGCTGGTACCACAGTGAAACGCTATTAGATGCAGACAGTTTTGTTTGAGGAAGGAAAGGAAAGAATAAGTAGACCTACCCTCGTCCTATATCTTCTGAAGGAAGAAAACAGGGTAATGAACTACAGATTATTTGTTCGTTTATAGCGGCGCTAGTAGAGTGCAGAAATTTCTAGTCCCACTTTTCTCGTATTGGATTTATCAGGGTCGAAAAGAGTTTCGACGTACGAGGCTCTACGTATAGGCTCGAATCCCGGCTTGTGGCTAGCACACCAACGTGCGTGATTCTGACAGACACGTGAAAGCGTACAAGCAACCTCATTCGAAGTCGTTCTGTTCTAACTGCGGTATGATAAGGCTCATCAAACTCGCACGTTTGATCACCAACGATAACTTTCTCCTTCGCGTTTTCTGATCTCGTTGCTGCTCTAATGTACCGCCACACTGCTCCGACTATACCGGTGCAAGAATGATCGATCCTCCTTCTCGTGAATTACTTCTACGTCATTGGCTAGGTAGATGGTGGACAGGTTAAATTACGAGGATGAATTATGAAATAGGAACTGGATAAGCGATGGAGCATCATCTGAGTATTTATAAGACAGTGGATGTTGGAGGAGCATCTCTGGGAGGAATAGAAGAGAAATCTCTCGGAAAAATTTATGGGAAATTAGGAGAGATGAGATTTTAAAGAGGAAAACACCGAGGGAGGAGTATTGGGTGGTATGCGTGGTGTCTACGACGAGAGGCTTGGTTAAATTGGAAATCTTCATGGTGTATGATTGATGCGAAACAGGAAGGTGATAGTTGGTCCTTTGCCCGTGTATAAGTATATGTGAAACGTATATTCAAATATATTATATAATGACTGTGCAAATAGGATAACTAGTATTAGTCGCATGAGTTAGGCAGTGGACAGGATGTATAATTAATACGACACATTTGTGGATGGCTCTATGGCTCTATACCCATTCTAAGGGTATAAGTCTTAAACGTTGTACCCGGGCCGAAATTTCTTGCCTTCGAATATTTTATTTTTTCTAAATAGGACTAACTATTATAATCTTAAAATGATAATAAGGGTACTGGGCTACAGCTACTATAAGCTAACTTTAGGAAAGTTAGCATTTGCTACTTAATTATTAAACAGCCAATTATATTCTTGGTCAAAGAATGTGTGAATTATTAAGTTTACTGTTAACAAAAAATTGCTCACAGCATGAATTTGTGATAAAAATGAATAGAACAAAAATAACTGACAAGATTTAATTATAAGTTCCTCGTATCTCTGGCTATATGTATTTGATAAGGGAATAAATAGCTCTAGGTACCACTGTCCTATTAATTTCAACTCGTCACTCTATCTGTGATAACCAATTGGTAATTCCAATAGAGTTTACTTTATCAAAGATGAATGCGAACTTAAGTTGTTCTATCACACTCAGATTTTAAAAAAATGTGCCATTTGTACAAGAACAGACAGTAAGAGAGATAGGAGGTTCATTCCTGCCTTGCACGTTAGATGAGTGTATACCGAGTTAATCAATGTCCCTAATTAAAATTATTATTGCTTCTAAATAATTATAAATAGCTATCAGAGATCAGAAATTACTCTCCGAGCATTATTCATACGTATATTCTGGGATTTTTGTAAAAGTTTATTATATGATACGTATTTGTTTCACAATAGAGCATTCCTTACATTTCTCTGAAGAAGAAACCACCCAGAAGCAATATCAGGATGAAGATCAGCATTAACAGAACGGTGAATATATATGCTAGAACTGAAAGGCCTTCATATAAAAAGTATTACGGTTAACTTAACATAACGATGTGTGTAGGAGAATTCCTTAATTTAGAAAACACGTAAATGGTATTCCTAATTTCGTATAAATTATGGAATGTATAGTTAATATCTAATTGGTATTGCTAATAACAAGTAACCCGAATCATACATGTACATACATTTACTTATTTATTAACGAAATCGACATGATTAGAAAATCCTCGGCCCATTTCTGAAACCGAATGGGTCTCATACAGAAGGGGCACCGCGCGAAGTCTCAGGCCCTTGCCGGGTGGAATTCGGTCGAGGTACCTCGGAGGCCGGACCAGTAACTTTCTGGACTTCACCAGTGGGGCCTAAGTGACCTTCCCGAGGGTCAGAGTTGCGCATGCTGGCTTTAGCAAATAAATCTTTATACCGTCTTTTTCAGTTTTCTAGTCTCGTTGCGATTCAGATATATCTTTGTTGTCTTTAATACGCCTCATCGTCCCACTTTCTAATCAGTTACTTCCCAGGACAAATCTACATATCTACTTTATAGGTTTGTAATCTGAATTCGCCGTTTTGAACTCGAGTTCAGTTGTTGCTTTTACTTCTATATAGTAACATCTAAGATTTGGAATAGTTCGTCCGCGGAGTGGTTGGAAGTGGCATTAGGGATGGTCGGTGTTGAGGTGGAGATGGATGGCGGTTATTGCCTAGACCTTCTGGCTAGTCGATAGCCATTGACGACTCCACATATACATCACCTCCCATACTTGTCCTACTTCAGAATCTACCTACTTCTGCTTCTGAATACTTTCATCGTCGGTTTGTTATCTCGAATTCGATTTTACTTCGTCGGTGAGCTATATCTGTCTCATCGGTGGAAGATTCCATCTATTTCGTGAAATTTGAAGTCTCCATTGGTCTCGCTTCAATTTCCTTTCGTGTAACTAATCCGTTTTCCTTTGGGTTTACATTTAAGATAGTATATTCCCCTTTTAACTTTCAGGCATCTCAAGATATAAACTGAAAGCCTGCGTAGGGCAACGAGAGATGCGTGCATTTGGACACAACTAGCTACAAGTTGGAGGACACTGTTGGACGGCGAGGGATGCTTGCGCTTAGATCTAAGTCGTTATAAATAGTTTTAGGATCGATTACTGGGCAAAGACTCGCGCGCGATACATGTAGAAAGGTTAGCTACATAACTTGGAACGATACATCTATTACATATTCTTTCCCCGTTACCCATCTCGTTTCCCAAACAGATCATAATTTTTCTCCCGACAATCGCGATCGTCCTTAAGTTCCGAATAGCCTACGCGACGTACTTCCGTGTACTCGATAATTTCATGCATCGCAAGTCATCGTCGCGACTCGCCGCAGAGGCTCATTCAAGCCACTGTCAATCTCATCTTGCATCGGGTTTCAGGATGGCCTTCTGTTCACTGTCCCTTCTGGAGTCAATGCGCGATTGCAGAAGTACTAGTCGTACGCTTCTGGTGTATAGGCCTGTAGTTGGTCCGGCATGTGTCTACGGTCACAGCATATGGGGTCATTAGGTTCTACCCCTTGGGGCAGGGTCCGCTAATGTCTGTCCGTCTGCCAGGAGTCACTGGACCCTGGTAGCGTCTCTGGGGTTTCATTGGTTCGGGGATTACCTCGGTTCACGCCCAAACCATGGCATGTGCTGCAGTGGCTGAGGTCAGCTAGGCCCGTCTGTGATCCTTACGTTTGATCGTCTCGTATGGATGGCTACGTTTCGTATGCCGGTCGGTCTCATCACTGATCGCTAACGCGTTCAGCGATTGTAACATAGCCTTTCTCGGTTCGAGTTCTTCATACCTGATTCCCCAAATTTTTGGGAACTTAGACATATTTGAGTCCCTTAGTGTAGCATACTAGCGTTGCGTCAATGGAAAACAAGCTTCGGTATACCAATCCGAAACCCCTTTTGTAAGACACAGGATATAAAACAGTGTGAGTAGCTGCACTTTAACTTCCTTCGCTCCAAGTTAGGTTGGGTACCTTTGAACCAGACGTCGCCTGCAGGCTTCACCAATAGGGCGCACGTTGTGTTTCGATGCGTAGCCACCTCCACGCTGTGTGTCCTGGTAATTGGTATCGCTTTCCGACAGGAAATTTTAGGAAAACTATGCCAACCTAAATGCAACGTACAGGGTTTACGACATTTGCTACCTATTGGAAATTTTCAATGTTCTTTTTGAGCTTCGAAGATATAAAGCAGTCAGAAATTTTTCCAATGAAGTTTAAGTGATTGAATTTGGCATGCGCTTCACACCCATCTTTTATCGTCAGGTCGTCAACTCCAAAGGACATTACTTTAAATAGGTGTCGGAGACTGTTATTCCATGCATTTCATCGTATGTTACCAGTAAACTACGAAGATACTTATGAACTTGTACTTTAAAAGGTACTTATAGTTTAAGAAATGAAAATCTATGGTCCATAGTACTTGTTTAACTTATTTTGCGATAGGGTAGCAAGGCCATAAATTAATATTAGTATTGTTAATCTAATATTATTAGTTACACAATTCGATCCAAGTCTCCGATTAATTATATGCAGCATTGAATTTGCAGCTACATACACTGATTGCAATCATAATATTAGCTATAGCTGTAGAACTTTTTGTCTACGCGATACCGTTCTTGCAGCAATGGAATGGTTGGCTGAAACGAGATGAAAACCGCGTTTCTGCGACGCTTGGCATTATAGGTTACATTAAGCACATTTTCATAATAATTAATCGCCGTGAGATGTGAGTAACGCATTCCGAGTCGCTTCACGGGAATGGAGTAATTTCGATTACCTCAGAGGGACGAGAAAGACTGCAATTAATGTCAGTTCTTCTCACCATTGCTTCAATAGACGAGAACGCTTTCCGAGACTCTTTCACTCTGTATAGGGCATTTGCAGAAGGCCGGATTGATCAGTAATCACACGAATTTCCGATTCCTGCGAAAGTAGGAGTTCGCGTAACAACCCGTATATTAAAATTGGGAACCACGACCTACGAATTTCAAGTCGACCTATTGCTCATGTATTTAGACTTTTGTAGTCGGTTCTAACTTCTACCGAATTTAATTACAGCATTCCTTTGTTAAGAATCCTATATAGATTTTGGAAATTGTTATATGTAACATCGTCACACACCTTCACCTTCTAACCTATGAAGGATCATTGACGTAAATATTCAATGGCACAGTTACACAACATAACCTTACGCGAACCTGAATTATGCATCATAGTGTCTGGCACGCACGTGTGACAAGACTACGTGCTTCGTAGAGCTGTCCGAATTTGAAACATATGCAGTAAATGCGTTGAACGAATTTAACAACCCATTTAATATCTTCGACGCATATTTTCGAATTAACCAGACAAGACCAAATTTAACATAATTCTCAATACTTGTCGAACACTATATATCGAGCCAAAGAAATCTCTGGCTTCAATTCATGTTCCTACCCAAATTACCCAATATACATCACGAAACTTTACCTAATTCCTCGCTGAATCTGACAAGATAGATCATATCTAACAAATTATATTTATAACTTAATTACCTGATATATTTCGTCAAAAACACTCAAACGAATTAGCTACAGACTCCATAAATTTTGCATCAATGGTAAAAACAGTAAAACACATATTAACGATAGAACTACCAAAGGGGACAAAATGACTCGCGTCAGATAGACTATCTTCGCAACTACCGAGATTATGCAGTTGCATAGTGCAAAATAAACGTAGTATCGCGCATTTTCCATCACGTACACGTACCTTTGCGTAGGTTACAGGGATAACGAGGATCGAATATACAAAGCCCAGGTCAGCTTCGGAATCCGTGGGTAACGTGTCGGACCATTGGTCTGATAATATATGGTCATGTCAATCTTTAGTTGAAGCCGAAGGTAATTTTCACTTAATCGAGATGTGATGATAAGAGTCGACGTGGAACAGGGTTGTTATAAAGCCATATTATGCTGAGCGCTGCAGTAAGCCGAGGAACAGTTCGTAACTTTTACCTCATTATCACATATTTGTGTAGCTGTTGCCAATAAATATTGCCACTGTCGAATCACTGTAATAGTGTCGGTTTATATCTGACCGTGATCACATTTATGTATGGTCTTTCAATTTCACTATACCGATTAAACCCTTTGCGCTCAAGAATCGCATTTCGGTCGCCGTTTGATAAAATTTTCTAGCTAGATATTCATAAATATGTCAAATTTCAAATAATGTAGCAGTGTGCGTGGCATTGAAATCAAATAAGTATACCTGCCATTCTCCACGCGATTTCTTATCCCTGCACCGAAATTTCTCCACAGCTTTGTAACGCAGATTCTTTGAAATCCTATCCTTCTTTGGCCAAAAAGTCGTACAGTGGGAATGATTAATTGTCAACCATAATGTGTATGATAATTAGGTACTCGTTTCAGGTTGATGGTTCTGAGGTTAGCAATGAAGATTAATCAGTTATCAATTTCAAATTCCTAAGCAAACATATAAATTCTATACCCTTGCCATCCTTCAATTTATCTACAACATTCACAGATCCCTTTCTCGCATTCTCAGTCAAATTATCTTTCGGAAATTTCGTGAAACGTAATCTACCTTCTAATATTCGTCATTTTCCAGACAACTGAAGGAAGACTTGCAACAACATTCGTTGGAGGTTCAAAGATAAACGAAACAGGAAAAGTGAAGCTTGGAACACAGCAGTGACAATGTGAGGAGACAGAGGGATTGCGGTGTTGTGCTCTTTCACGAATGTGGAGCCAAAAATGTTTTGCAAGCCAGATGTAGCCAAGATCCTTGATTACAAAATGAATACTCCTCATCTTCTGCAATCATGTCATCTACAATAATTTGACATGTCTACGTGCATTACTTGCTTACTACAGTGACTCAGGATTACCTATCTGATATATTCCTAACCACGCCACACGCCATGTCACACTTGATACGATTCTCGACTTACACATTGCCGCGATCTCATGGCTCAAGCTAAATTCCTCGGAGACCAATAGTATCTCCGCTCCTTCCTCCGAATTTTCCTCCAAAGTTATACCTCTCCTCTCTCTCGAAATCCCCGCCGCTATATCCAGGGTCGTGACAAATACCTCCGTAACAAATCAATCAAAAGTTCGACGCCGTCGAGGCTGGAGTTCACCCACATATGACGCACAGGGTCGGAATGATTCTTGGAATGGATGGGACGTGGATGAAGCGCAACATTTCACGGAGTGTGCCATTTCGTACGAGGGACACGTTGACGGCCAAAATAATAAGAAGTTCAACGGTACATATAGAGCTTCCCCCCCCCCCCCGCCGCGCTGACGCCTCTCGCTAGCTCCTCATCCTCCCTACCTTTTTCACCTTTCCTGCTCCGAGCTTTCTCTCCACGCCGAATTAACGTATCCGGACGTGTCAGAGGTGGATTGTTCGATGTGCCTCCGGTCCGAACTATTTCTAAAGGCATCCACCGTGTGCAGAATCGACGAGAGTAATTATACAGTGCCCAGAGAGGGTTTGTTAGATCTCGGAGCCAGGGAAGATTTTATCCGAGGATCTGCTTTCTTTCGAATGGCTATGATTTCAGTGAGACATTTGGTGATGTCAGTGGAGATTTTTGAGAAATGCTTTTTTGTAATATTGCCAAACTTCGCGAAGTACTCATTACTCATTAGTAATTTGTGGTAGGAAACTGTTTAGAAATTTGACGTACGCTTTGGTCAATTAATTTGAAATTTTTCGCTGATGTTGGTTCCAAATTAAGCTCCAATTCTTTAGAGCAATATTGATATATGCTGATGCAGTGATTATAGTAAGCAATATATATATATATAAATCGATATTTATTGCACATTTAAGCTGTAAAGCTATTATTTCTTTTAAAATAGTTAAGTGTGGAGCAATTAATTTTAGGATACCTTAAATTCGTCGCTTTGAGTATATTTGTACGTGTTTGATGGCATGTTCTAAACGAACAATGTCAAGTATTGGACATAGAATGTATTACTGATTCAGTGGAATACTCGCTCTAACGTTTTACAAGCAATCCGCTCTTACACGACTATCGTATTACTATCTGGGAAGGAAATGTGGGCTGCACATATTTGGTATGATTATATAAACGATTGCCCTATATTTATAGGAAAATCTGCTTCGATTTAAGCTTTGAGTGAATTGTCAGTTCACGGGAATTAGCAAAGTTTCGCTTAAACAATTTGAGAATCGATTTAATTTCACTTTTAAGTGCAAATATACATAACTTCGAATCTAAACCCTTTGCGCCTGTGCCACTAGTAATAAGAGGAATTATAACCTTCAACGCACGATTGAGGTACATTTATCACAAAATCCTTTGGATTATTGTTAGAAGATGTTTAATCATCCATAACGGTATTAAAGCGTCTAAATGTTTTACCTTCAACGTCAATAATTTATTCTGTTTGAACCAAGTTTTTATTTGTTACATGGAATTTGTTTCCCGCCTTCCTAAGGAATATAATTGTCTACATTTAAAGGTTGTCGCTGCTGTTATCCACACAAAGTATCAGTTTATTGGCTACTGCTATGATGAATATGAATTGCAGGGGTTAATATCCCTAATTGGTACTAACTATGGCTAGTTAATTCATCTAAAACCACATGGCTTACTATAAATTTAATTTCTAAACCTCTAGAGTAATCTATCTTCGAAGGTCAGTTACCCTACATTCACCCCAGTATATCAAAAGTCTTAAGAAACGTTATACGTAATATCATATTATAAACGTGACGCAGCGTTAATTTATAATTCGTAGGATGCACGCAATAAAGTATTGTAAAGACATTATAAGCAACATTACCATTTTCACGCCAACTCTAGTTTCATTTATCCTGTCGCCAGAATATCACCCTGAATTTCATGTTCATATGTATGTGCTAAACTCACTATACCAATTCCGTCGGGTTTCCTTTCTTAAAACGCGTAATCTAATCGAAACGACTTATACTATACTAATTCAAGCACTATGTCGATTTTACTTGCTATAAGATATTTACAGAGAACCTACATAAATGACCACTCAAAATGGCGAAAGAAACCGCCTTTCACACTTTTGTACTTACCAGTAGCACTTCCACGCGCTTCGTCACCAAAAACGAATTAACGACCGTGAATTGTATAATTCTTGCAAAAGAAGACGGAAGAAACATTCCATCCTTTCACGAGTATGCATGTGCAGATCGATACTCGTGATTCTTTCTTGTGAACCTCCGTCACGTGTACCAGCCATGGCCATGTGGTTGCAAAGGGAAAAATGGTGGGAGAGAGGGAAATCTATAGAGAATGGACGGTGTTGCAGGAAAACGAAGAGTGTCACACACGCATGCATACACAGAGGAATGAAAGGAATGAGCGCAATCGTTGTACAAGCTGGGCCCATACTACGTGACGGGGGTCGTTGATACTTCCACAGCACTCGTTTTTCATACTCCACACCGAACCACCGTGCACTGTACTTATTTCGTCCACCCTGCCCGAATACTATGCCGAAAATATCATTGCACGAATTCCTGTACCACGATCGCTTCATCATACTGGAATTATTTTCCATTCTATTACCGGGCGTAATTCGTGTGTCGGAGATCTGCTTCTCGAGCTTACTCAGTTTCCAAATATTTCGAGCTTGAATTTGGATACAAGTGACCATGGGCAATTATTTATTGCTGGTGGTTGGTTGTTTCTGATATTCGCAGCAGCAGAGACTTCTATTTCTAATCTTTACATTTCTATATATTGAAAGAGACACTCCTGCATAAACGTTGCTTGATAATTCGGTATTTGTGGTATATAATGTGAAGTCAATCGATTCCGGTGTGAGGTAAAGCGACGGGTATGTTGAAATAACGACTGAAATAAGGCGAAATGCCATATTCGCGAATTATTGAAAATAGATTAAAAGGGAAGTGAAGTACACTTATGGTACACTAAAGCAACCAATAAAGCTATTTTTAAGTAATACATTACCGATGCATTTAATTTACGCCAAATCCAAACTATCACCCCGGAATCAATTTGGATACTACCACAAAGCCCTGTTATAGTGAAAGGAACAGAAAAATACATTTTTCTACGACATTTAATACATAAAGACGCCTTTACGTTCATTTTTACATAATGGAGTTCCATAGTTCGCTATACTTCATACAAATCTGCATTCTATGTTATACAAGTCTAATCTAAGATATCCACTTCACTTTCAAGAACATCTAAACTGTTGTCTACGTCAACTTATACATTTAATAGTACCGAGAAATGTGATCCCAAGGCTTTAACTAAATCATTTGCTTCTACGAAGATACTTTCATTTCAAATTTACAAAACCACATATCCCTGACAACTCTGTACGTATAAATTGAGGTGGAACTTAATATCACTTATGCGGGAGTATACACGGCAAAATTTGTCTTAATTCAATCATATATCTACATGTAAATATTCATATCAGACAGAACAAGCGACGAAATTACGCATAGGAAACCTATACAGAAAGAAAGTAACAATAACTGAAATTTAATACCACTTGCACACTGCATCTACGCATAAACTACCACTTTAGACAAAAAAGAGGTAGTTACGTTTCATGAGTTAACACAGCAACAGCAACATTGTGCGACAAGATAGTCCACTCTATAATTTACAGTTCCTTTCTGATAACTTCATGGCGGTGTATCTCGATGAATTGAATTATTTCTTATTATAGACAAACTTGATTGGAGGGGGTACGTTAGCGTTAATCAAAGCAATGGATAAAAGCTTTCAAGAGATTGCTACTGGTTTCAGAATATCATGTAGGATGAAAATAAAAATAGCAATAATCTATCACTTTCATCTATTTGTTCCATAAACGTGACAGGGCAACAAGTATTTGCTCCTACATTCGGATTCAACACATTGAATTACATATGATTCTAAAAGTGAGGCTTCTAGAGTTTCGTATCCTCTTTGTTTTGTCCTTTCTTTGCGCGTTCGCCATGCACTATTGTGTTGCTGCAACTTTTCACATAAACCGGTGAAGCTTGTAGAGGAAGTCGTAGATGCTAATCAATGTTCATTTACGGTGTAAATGACGGAAGGCAGTAAGCGAATACGTACGTGACACATGCGTACAATGAATTTCGATATAAGGAATACAGGAATCTGGTGGCTGTGCTGTTATTTCGTCGCGTACTGTGCGATAAAGTCTGCCCCAAGTCATGACTACTTCCTCCGCAAGTTTCAACAACCACAGCCCGGAATATAGTTATTCGTTTAGACCAGTACAAAATTTGTCCGCCATACAGATTTCACATGCACTCCACTTCCCCAAATCCGCCGCAATTTCTCGATGCCTGCGTCACGATGGCGATAGGGAATGTAGATCAAAACGTGTCTATTAAGTACTAATTAAATGAATAAATAGAGGCGTTGTTGATATGTTGAAGTCAACGCATATATAATCAATTCGTTAGGAAAAGCGCATAACGGAACGACGAGCGGTTTAATGGAATAGGACGAAGGGTGTGGAGGCTAGAGGGCGAGGTTGAAGGGAGGGTGCCCGGATGAAAAGAGGATGCGTGCGACCTCCGCCTCTCCACAATTTCGCTCCTTCCTCCACCATTTTTATTTGGATTATCAGGTATGAGGAGTACGGATCCTTTTTCTACAGAGTCGAGTGCAAGGAAAGAATGTGTACTTCCTTAGCTGTAGTTCCTAAGTAGTTTGGGAACGGTTGAGCTTGAAAGGAGGTATGGTGTTAGCGATTAGCTGGAGAGCTTGTGGCGCATTGGCTATTAAAGACGAATTATATAAGTATTACTCAATAATCTTAAGGGCATTTTGTTAATTAATAGGGTCACCTAATTGAACAAAATATCCTCGTCATGTGTGCAAACCACGGAAATATCAAAGATTTATGACTTAATTTGCAATGCCGTACGCATATGCTATTTGAAGAGTGCGAGCACAATTCATACATCGGACGAAGTGCTTACTGCCG
Source organism: Eufriesea mexicana (assembly GCF_001483705.2). Classification (NCBI taxonomy): domain Eukaryota; kingdom Metazoa; phylum Arthropoda; class Insecta; order Hymenoptera; family Apidae; genus Eufriesea; species Eufriesea mexicana. Next base: position 315,376 of record NW_016917307.1, read on the forward strand.
AATTTTGGAACGAATTTAATCAATTAATGCTTTAATCTTATTAAAAAGGATTATTGAAATCTGGCAATGGGTTAACGCTGTGTACATGATCATTTATCTTATTAAGTGCTATTATCATTGGCTTTGTACTTAACTAATGACGATTATAATAAATGTTAGTGTTTTGATTGAGGTACTGTGCACTTTTTGTTAACTGCATGCACACAATTTCCTTATGTAATTACCATAGTTTCGCTAGCTACGTCTAAGAACATAATTTTAGTGCAATCATCCTTGACCTGCGCATTAAACAAATTGCCATCAAGAGTCGGATGGAACTTTGGATTAACTGTCATCCATTCCTGACTAAATTATAACACAAAATGTTAACGTCCCGATTTCCGTTTTATATTTCCTATTGCGCGTAGCATCATAAGCACGATGCTCACACGAGAACGATATTTGCTGTGCAAAAGCTGTAATTACACGCATACAGGCGTATTCACTTTCAAGAAAAGGAAAGGGATTTGTATTGTGCAGTATTTGTTACTTCTACGGTGTGCAACGTAGAATATTTGCGTACAGTTACTGTTCTCGCTGTTCACAAGCTTTATCAGAATTGTATGGCACATTTGCATGAGAATAGAGAACATCAATTAATTGTGCATGAAATTTTTAGGTTCTACTACCATAGCAGCGCGCTGCAGAACGTAGCACAGCAATGCAGAGCATTAAATAACACCAAATATCACAGCACAGCACATCACAATACTACTCAGTGCGGCACCACTCCGATCAGCACCGTTACCACAGCATAGCACTTCAGTGCCCGTTACCGCATTGGATAAAACAGCAAACAGAACAAAGCACAGCATCGTGCACCTGATGGCAGGAGGGCGCACCAGTGCGCAGGAGGCCACAGCGGAGAGCAGTAGTGCACTGGATACCAACAAACAGCTGCTAGTAGCACTGGTTCCTTAATTAACGTAACCGATACTAACCACAGCTGGGCACAGCAGAGCTCAGTGGAGAGCGCCAGAGGGCAGCAGAACACAATGAAGCGTCGTACACCCAGGAAGAGCAGCCAATATGATAAGTACCTAGCCAAAGCCAACATAACCTACCCAAACCTGTCCTACGCAGGCGCAATAAAGCCTAACGGCAGCAGTGCATGGCATTGCGTTGGAAAGCGCAGCAGGCTACAGTGAATCGCAGACCCCATCGAATAGCAGCGAAAAATGCAGATTCCGAAGATATCCTAGCTCAACCAATCGATGCCCGTCACGCTCTAATATCACGTACGCTGCTTTTCGTAACCAAACTGCAGCTGTAATCAGCAGAACGCAACAAAGGGACGCAGACAGCAGGTGAGCACTGTAGCGCGCCAAATACCAGAGAATGCTAGCGAAAAGGCACAAATTCCAAACTCAAGCTGGCCTAACCTAGCTTATCCACAGTTGAGCGCGACGTAGTGCTGTCGAAGACAGCAGAGCGTAGCACAGCAGATTAAAGAACCGAATACAACTGGTCGCAGCGCATAGCACCGATTAATATCCTAACAGTATGCACCGCTGCACATCCGAGCCTTACCACGTTAGAGCAAATCCGTATGTAACGTAGCGCAGCGGAAGGGAGCAGTGCATAGAAAAGCGAAGACCATCGTATCGCAGCGAATTAAGCATACTCTTGTACTATCCTAATCTGATATAACCTTATACAAGATACCTTTCCATACCTACCCAGAGCGGAGCATTGCAGTGTGCGACAAAGTATATCAGAGCGCAGCAGATTATACATAGGCGGTAAATACAAATGAATAGCGTCATTGTAATTGAGTTAACGTATCCGCTGATCATTAAATACTGTAGCAATTCCAGAATGACCAGAGGATTAATCAATTACCGCTGGAGATATAGCAATTGAATATACAGTACTGGCTGTAGCCACCTACTCAGTATTATTTGCAATGGTATAGTCTATTTACGGGTCATCCGAGTTCCATGACGACGATGGAATGACGAAGGGGTAAATATATTGTCGCCAGAGACACCAACAATTGGCAATACGCATGTGGGTATATCTGCCTGCAACATCATGTATTCATTTTATAAACCTACACACTCACCTTCTATATTCTGTAGGAAACTAAGAATGGTCAAAGGATGGATCAATTATCGCCAGAGATATTGGCAACTGAAGATCAAATGCTGAGCGTAGCCACCACTACTGTACCATTTCCACTTGTGTAATCTATTCAATGAGCATCTAAATTCTACAATAAATTGTTGAATGATCAATGGCTAGATAAATCACCGCTAGAGAAGTTGACAATTAACAATACGTTACCCAATATAGCCATCTATACGTTCCTGTAGCAATTGGATAAATCTACTCACTGCACATATAATTTCCACAGCTATTTCGTAATTACCAGTTGATATTGCAAATGTCGCTAGAGATATTATCAAGTGACAGTACGGTACTGAGTGCAGAAACCTTCTGAGTGCCTTGAAATTGCATTAATCTATCCGCAGATAATTTTAATTCTTTAGCTACTCTACAACGGTCAATGATTGCATCAATTATGTATAGAGAAATAGACAGTCGACAATACCGTACCGAGTATAGCCGTCTACGTTCTGTAAGTGTCATGTGATACATTTGTCTACAGAGCACATAAATTTGACAACAATTTTAGAATGGTTAATGGATAGATCAAGTATTGCAAGGGATATCAACTATAGACAATACAGTCCCGTGTACATTCATCAATACAGTACTAACGGCATTCAATTATCCTATACACTGATAATCTGTATACTATAAAAACTCTAGATGTACCATCGGATATATCAATTATCGCAGTACTACAGACAATCAGTTAGTCAATTCACTGCTCATCAAAATTCTATAGCGATTATGTAGTGATACATGGATACCTCAAAAATCGCTTGGGATGGTAACAATGAACATTTCCGTGCTGTGTATGTCCACCTGCGCAGTACTACAGCCAATGTATTAATATGCTCTCTGACCATTTAGCTACCATAGCATTTCCAGATTGATAAATCGTTAGATAAATAATCGCACGAGATATTGACAGTTGACGATGAAGTCCTGAGTGTTGGATCTTCAAGGAAGTATAGCCATCTACGTAGTACTAACGCCAGTGCATTAATGTATCCAGTGATCACGTTAATTCGATAGCAATTCCATATTGAGCTATAGATAGGTGAATTTTCTCTGGAAATATTAAAAATTGATAATACGGCACTTTGCATACGCGTCTACGCGGTGCTATAACAACTGTACTGTTCTACCATCTGATCACATATGTTACAAAGCAATCCTAGTATGATGAAAGGATTTACCATTTATCTCTGGGTGTACTGTCAACTAACAGTACAGTACATGGCAGAGCCACCGACAATAGCTATAGCTAACGCAATAACAGGCACACTGATCAATTAATTTTGCACCAAGTCAAGAATCATCAATGTATATGGCAACAATCGCTAAGGACTGAGGCAAATAATAATACCGAACCTAATATAGCCATCCGCTCTGTACTATGGCCACTGCATTAATGAATTCGTTGACCATTAATATTCTATAGCAAGTCCAGCATTTTCAATAGATAAATCAACTCTCGCCAGAGATATTTGAACTAACAATTAATCACAGAGCATTGCCATCAGCGCAGTACCGTTGCTATTGTACTAGTCAATTCAGTTACCACTTAAATCCCACAGTTCTTCAAGTATTATCAATGAATAGATCATTCATCTCTAGAGGTGTTAACAATTGGCAATACAGATTACAGCCACCTACACAGTTTCATATCCATTGCATTAATCTATTCACCGATGCTGTCAGTTCTAATGCAATTCTTCATTGATAAATGGATGTATTAATTTTCGCTATAAAGATTAGCAATGGATAATGCAGTACTCAGTGTAGCCACATACGCTGTATTATAGCCATTGCATAAATTCTTTCAGTTATCATTTGTATTCCACAGCAATTCCTCGATTATGAATGGATGGATCAGTTATCTCTGGAGACATCAGCAGTGAACAGTGCACTACAGACTATAGCCAACTAAACTGTGCCATATAAATTGGACTATTATATTCATTAATCATGAAGTTTCTATGGGAATCCAAGCATCATCAACGGGTAGATGTTACCGCTGGAGACATTGGCAATTAGTAATAGAGTACTGGGTACATCAATCGGTGTTGCACGGTAGCAATAGGATTAATCCATTCACTGGACATAAAATTCCATAGCAGCTCTAGAATGACCGGCGGATGGCTCAATTATCGTTGGAAATATAGGCAACTAACGCGGCAGTACTGAGTATAGGCACCCAGGCAGTACTATAGCAATTACATTAATATATTCACTCTTCGTGTAAGTTCTGCAGGTTTTATAGTTTGACTAATTCGTTTCCACAGAAAAAAGCAATCAAGGGTACAGTACTGAGTATAGCCCTCTACGGTGTACTATAGACTTTGCTTGAATCTACTCACAGGTCGTTTTAATGACATAGCAATCCTATGATTATAAGTGGGTGGGGTAATTGTGTCTGGAGAAACTAACAATCAACAATAGACTACAGACTATAGCCATTTATACATTACTGTATCCGTTGCACTAATCTATTCACTAATCACGTAATTTCTATAGCAATAATAGATACAAAAACGCACACATGAATTTTCGCTTGAAATATTAACAATTAGCTACAAAGTACTGAGTACAGCCATCAACACATTACTATAGCCATTGGGTCAGCATATAGAGTGTTCATCCTGTTCCTATATAGCAATTGTAAAATGATCAGTGGGTACACATATTATCGCATGAGGTGCTATCTGTTGAGAGAGCAGTAATCAGTATAGCCAAAAGCATAGTCCTATAGCCAATGTCATAAAGTGGCATAAAGTATTCCCTGAAAATGTAAATTGCGTAGCACTTAAGGCATGATCTATAGACAGACCATGTATCGCTAGAAACATTAACGATTGTCCGTACATTGCTGATAATAGTCATAGATACAGTATCGCAGCCACTGAATTAATGTTTCCAAAGACCGTACAAATTCTAAGTCAATTCTGTAACGATGAGCGGACAGACTTAATATCGCTAGCGATTTTACCAATTTCAAATACAGTGCTGAGTATAGCCACGAACGTAGTGCTATACCAATTCGTATATGCTTTATTGTCTGATATTGTAAATTCTGTGGCAATTCCAGAATGATCAATGCGCGGATCAATTATAGCCAGATGTATTGACGATTGGCAGTACAGTGCTGAGCACAGCCACCTGTCCTGTATTATAGCCAATGTATTAATCCCTTTATTCACCATGTAAATTCTATAGAAATACCAGAAGTGTCAATGGATTTATTGATTACCTCCAGAGATATTAACGATTGACTATACCGTGCCGAGCACTGCCACCTATACAGTATTAAAGCCAATGAGACAATCTATATACTGATCACGTTTTTCCTGCAGCAATTCTAGAATGATCAGTGGATAGGTGCATTATAGCTGGAGAAATTAACAATTGAAAATAGAGTACTGTGTATAGCCATCCACTTAGTACCATAGCCATTGGTATAGAGTATACGCCGTAAATTCTATAGCAATCCTAGAATGGACAAAGGATAGGGCAATTATCGCTAGAGATATTAACAGCTGACAATGCAGAACCGAGCATATACCCCTAAACATATCTACAGTACTTGTATTTATCTATAAACTGAGCGTTCACTTTCTGTAACAATTCTAGAGTGATCAATAGGAATATTGATTCTCGCAAATATATTATGAAATGACAATACAATAACCAGCATAGCCATGTACAGGGACCCATGTAAATCTTCACAGTAAAATATCCAATGCGTTAAACTATTCACTAACCATGTAATTTCCAAAGCAATTCCAAAATGAGCAATTGATAGATAAGTTACTGTAAGAGATATTAGAACCTAACTATAACGAAATGAGTATAGGAGTATAGGCAATTCTATAAGAATTGGATTAATCTATAGGCGGACCTCTTATATTTTATGGTAATTCAGTAGTGATCAATGGACGCACAAATTATTGCCAGAGATACCAACAATTTACAATAATTTACTGTGTATAGAAGTCAAAGCAGTACCACAGGCATTGGTGCAATACTTATGCTGATCGTCTTATATCTAAATCAATTAAATAATTATCGACGGTCAGACAAATTGTCGCCGGAGATGTAGGTAAATGGCAACGCCTTACTGAGTGCAGCCATCTACATAGTATCATAGCCAACGCATTAACCAATCCTCTGATGTTTCTGGCTGCATAGCTATTCCCTAATGATCAATCCATACACCAATTATAGCTTCATATGTGTACAATTGGTAACGTAGTACTGAGCATAGTCGTCTACATCTTGCTACATCCATTGGATAATTCTATTCACAGATCATCTGATTTCTACAGAGATACTAGGATTTTCAGTGGATAGATCAATTATCGCCAGAGATATCTTCAATCGACGAGAGGGTACCGAGAGGGTCCCAAAATGACAAAAGACACATCAATTGTCGCTCAAGACATTAACAATTTTCAATACATTAGTAAGGGCTGCCATCTATACCCTTTTATAGCCACTGGGCTAATCGACCCACTGATTAGATGCACTATATAGCAGTAAAGAGTAATTAGTAAATGAACGAAATATGGCTAGAGATAATATCACTTCATCATCCAGTACTGCGAAAAGGCATGAACGTAGTACTACAGGCGTTGGATAAACCTATGTACACCTGGTTCCTATTTTATAGCAATTCCAGGGTTATTAATGTACAGATAAATAATCACTTCAGATATCGACAACATATAATGCATTACTCGGTGTAATTGTCTACGCAGTTCTATATCCATTTCATTGGACTAATCACTGATTACATATGGTCCGCAGAAGGTCCGGAATGTCAAACGGCTGAACAAAATATCCCTATATATACTGATAAGGCACAATACAGTACAAATTGTAGCCGTCCGCGCAGTGATATAGAAAGTCGGTAAATATATTGGCTGGCGATATAAGTTCCGTAGCAATTCCAGAGTGTCAAGGGACAGATCCATTATCGCGCAACCAGGCAACAATTGATAAAACGGTACTGTGTACAGAAATCTACAAAATACCATGGCCACTTGAAATAATCTGTTCGCTGCTCATTTACGTTCTCCTGGAAAAATTGAGCGATCAATGAATACAGCAAGTGTCGTCGGAGAATGTGACATGGATAATACATTTCTGAGTATATCCATCAACAGAACACTGCTGTCGATGTATTAATCCCTCCACTGAAGATTTGAATGCCAAAGCATATGCAGAATAGCCAATGTACGGATCAGTTATTGCGCGAGAAACTTGCAATTGACATTACGGTACTCAGTGCAGCCGCCAACAGAGTACTCTCTGCGTTTCAATAATCTGTACAGTGATACCCTTGCTCCTATAACGATTATAGAATTACAAGGTACAGTTCCATCGTCCCTCTAGAGCAGGGAACTAGCAGGCAACTGGCAACTGACAACACAATACTGAGTACAGCCATCGTCACTGTACTGCTGCCGCTAGATTACTTTATACACTGATGGCTTAAATTCCACAGCGACTCTAGAATGATCTATGAATACATTAGTTAACGCAAGAGATATATACTGTTGGCAGTACGGTACATAGGACACCCACAAGCAATGCGCCGTAGTCGTTGGATTAGTTTGTTCTCTGACGATTTACGTTCCATTGCAATTTCAGAATAATGAAAACATAATGAGCTCAAAGCTGGAGATATTAAGGATTGACAATACAGTCCTGTGTGCAGCCATCATTACGGTACGCTTGCCGTTGGATCAATTTTTTCCCTTATGACTTAAATTCGACAGCAAATGTAGAATAATCAATGTATAGTTCAGATATGGTTGGAGATACTTACAATTGACAGCACTGTACTTAGTACACCCACCAACAGTGAATTGCAGTCGTTGGAATAATCGGTCCCATGATGGCTGGAGTACCATAGCAGCTATAGCATGACAAAGGACAGATCCATTATCGCTCGTGATATTAACAATTGACAAAACCGTAATGAGTACTACCATCATACCTGTACTGTTGCCGTCGTTATAATTTGTTCACTGGTCAATTAAATTTAATAGCAATTCTGGATAGTCAGTCTATAGGACCGATATTGCCAGAGATATTTACGATAGACCGCACGGTGCATGTTCCTTCCACCAAGAGAACACAGTCTCCGTTGGATTAATGAGTTCATTGTTGATTCAGTATCTGTAGACATTCTAGAATAGTCTACGGATTGATAATATTTGTGAAGCGATATTGACAATTAACAGTAGCGTAATGAATGTTGCCGTCTGGACAGTACAATTGACATGAAACCAGACTTTTCGCTAATCATCTTAGCCCTTCTGCAATTGTTGAATATTCATGGACATTGAAATCGTCGCTGGCGACATTGATACATGTAAATACAGTACTGAGTGCATCCATCAACAGAGCACTCGTGCGGTTGTATTAATTTGTCCATTAATGATCTAAATTGGATAGCAGGCCAAGAAAAAGCTATGCAATGGTCATACATCGGTATTGCTATTGGAAAATGGCAATACAGTACTGAGTGTACTCATCAACACAGTACTATAGCGAGTGAATTTCTATTTTTGCGGTACATCTAAGTCCTTCAGCAATTGAAGAATGATCGCAGGGCAGTGCAACTATCGCTGGCGAAATTGACGTGTGTCAACACTGTCCTGTTTATACCCATCAGTGGAGTACTGTGACCGGTTGACTAATCTGTTCACTGAAGATTTATATTCTTTAGCAATTCTAGGACGACAATCGGCAGATCCACGATCGCCTGATAAGGTAACATTTGATGAAACAGTGCAGAGTACCGCCAACATCAGGGTACTGTAGGGGTTGGATTAATTTGTACACTGATAATTCTAATTCCACTGTTTCTAAAGAGTGATCAATGTGTAAATCAGATATGGCTAGCGACACCTACAATTGGCAGTACGGTGCGTAGTACAGCCAACAACAGATCACTATAGCCGTTGAAAATGTATCTGGAATGACGATTTAGATCCTATAGCAATTCATGAATGAAAAGCGACTGATCAATTGTCGCTCGATACGTTAACAGCTGACATCACGGCGCTGAGTGTAGCTACCATGACTGTACTGTAGCCGTTGGAATAATTTGTTCGCTGATGATTTAATTTCCGCAGCAATTCCTGCATAAACAACGTTTACATCATTTATGGCTAGAGACGTTTAGAATTGATAGTACGGTACTTGGTACATTCACCACCAGAGCACTGCAGTTGTTGGATAAAGCTCCACACTGGCGATTTTAATTGCATATACATTCTATGATGACAAAAGGCACATCCACTATCGCTCCGGATATATAGAATCGAGTTCGTTGCAGTACTAAGGGCTAGCACCATCACAGTATCGTAGCCGTTGGATTAATTTTTCCACTGATGATACAAATTCGATAGCAACTGTAGCATAAACATTCTATAGATCTGTTACGGCTTAAGATATTTGAAGTTGTCAGTACGGAACGCATTAAATCCACCGTCGGAGCACAGCCGCCGTTGGATTAATTTCTGCTCTGAAGATTGGGACTCTACAGCAATTGTAGAGTGCTCAACCCACTGGACATACATCGGACGCGATATTGACAAATGTCAACAAAGAACTGAGTGTGGTGATCTGCACAATACTATAGCCTGTGAATTAATATAGTCGCTGGACATCCAAGTTCACCAGAAATTGTAGAACGATGAATGTACATAGCAACTTTTTCTGTAGACATTGTCATACGTCAATACAGTAGAGTGTATGGTCATCATCAGAGCACGGTAGCCGTTTGATGAATCTGTTCACTGATGGCTTAAATTCAGTAGCAAATGTAGTGACAGAATGTAGTGAAACGGACAGATCCATTAAATGTCGAGGCGGTAGCAATTCACAACACAGAACTGAGTACAGCCAACACAACGCAGTACTGTAGCCATTGGATTAACACCTTCACTGACGATGTAAGTTCCAAAGTGATTCTAGCGTAGTCATTTCACGTATCAGTTATGGCTATAGATATTCACAATTGTCTGTACGGAGGATAGTACGTGCACCAACTGGGAACATTGGCCTTTGGATTAACCTGTTCAATGATGGTTTGGATTCTATAGCAATTCGAGAATAACAGAACATGTATCAATTAGCCCTCGAGGTATTAACAATTGACAACGCAGTACTGAGAACAGCCATCATATCTGTACCGTCACCGCTGGGTCACCTTCGTTACTAACGACATATGTTCTACAACAGTTCTATAATGAAGAAGTGCAGATTTATTGTACTTTGTGATATTACCAATTGTCATCACAGTATTTTGTTCAGCCATCATCACCCTACTGTAGCCGTTGGATTACTATGATCACTGATAATGTAATTACTACAGATGCCCTCGAATGTCCAAACCAGATCCACTATGGCTCAAGACGTTAACAGTCTACACCACTGTACTGGGTAAATCTATCATCGAACTACTATAGAAGTTGGAGTAACTTGGTCACTGATGATTTGAATTCCACGGCAGGTACGGAATAATAGATTATAGTACTGTTATGGCTACGGAAATTTTCAATTCACTCAGCAGTACTAAGAAAATGCACCAACAGAGCACTGTATCCGTTGGGTCAATCTGTCCAATGTTGATCATAAGCTCTATTGGAATACTAGAATACTCAATAGATAGAGCATATATCGGTACTGATATTAACAAATGACAATAGGGTACTTAGTGCAGCCATCTACACAATGTTATAGACATTGACTCAATCTGTTCGTAGTAAACATAAGTTTGTCATCAACTGTAGTGTTTTCTATAGTTAGCGCAATTGTGGCTGCTGACGCTGACATGCGCCAGAACTGTACCGAGTATAGCTATCAAGAGTGCACCATTACCGTTTGATCAATCTGTTCACTGATGATTTAAGTTCTATACCAGTTCAAGAATGAAAAAGTGCAATCACATTATCGCTCGAGATGTTGTCAGTTGACAACGCAGTGGCGAGAACAGCAATAATAGCGGTACTGTAACCGTTGTACTAATGTGCCCAATGATGGTTTAGGTTCTATAGCAACTCTAGAATGCCAGAAGATTTATCCATTATCCATCCAGACATTAACAATTCACAACACAGTGCTGAGTATAACCAACAACACAGTGCCGATGCCGTTAGATTTCTTTGCTTTGTAATGACCTAAATTCCACATCTGCTTCAAAGTATTGAAGGTAATGTACGGTTATGGCTTGAGATATGGAAAACTGTCAGGGTGGAACTTGGTACATCCACTAACAGTGCACTGTAGCCGTTGGATTAAAATGTTCCGTGATCATATATATTCTATAGCGATTCTGGAATGACAAAAAGGCAGATCCATTATCCCTCGAGGTATTAACAATTGACATCACAATACTGAGTACAGCCATCATGACTGTACTGCTGCCGTTGGATAACTTCGTTCACTGATGTCTTTAACTAATAGCAATTCGAGTATGACCAAGGTCAAATCCATTATCCTTCGATATATGAAATGTGGAAAACACAGTGCTGAGTGCAGCCAACGTCAGAGTACGGTAGCCGTTGGCTTACTTTGCTCACTGATGACGCAGATTGAAAAATTCTAGAATAATCTATGTATAGAGTGGTTATAGCTAGTGACGTTTACAATTGTCTTCGCGATGCTCAGTGCATCTACCAACAGAGAATTGTTGCCCCTTTCTGAATGTGTTCCGTGATGATTTATACTCTGCAGCAATTCGAGAATGCAAAAAAGACAGATCCATTATGCCTGGAGTAATAATCAATTGCAAACACAGTACGGTGTATAGCCATCATCCCGTCACTGAAGGGGTGGAACTGCTTTGCCCACTGATCATTTAAATTCCAAAGCAATTCTGGCATAATCAGTGTATGGTACGGTGTTAATTAGGGATATTTAGAATCGGCACTACGCTACTTACTACATACACGAACAGAGCATCGCAGACGTTGAATTATTCTTCCCAGTCGCAATATTTATTGGATAGCAATTCTAAAATGACTAATACAGGTCCGTTATCCCTCGAGACGTTAACAATTGGCAACACAATACTGAGTACAGCCATCATGACTGAACAGCTGCCGTTGGATTACATTTTCCTCTAATGACTTAAATTCTATTGCATTTCTAGTAGGGGAAAGGATGGACCCGCTAACCTTCGTTAAATGGACAGCTGACAACGCAGTACTGGGTAGAGCCATCATCACAGTGCTGTAGCCGTTGGACAGCTGTGTTCTCTAATAGCGAGGTTTCGAAAGTGATTCTAGAACTACCTATAGTTTGCGCGGTTATTGCGAATGATATATACAACTCACAGCACGGTAATTAGTATATCTACCAACAGAGCACTGTTGCAGTGGTATTCAATTGTTCACAGAAGATATGTTCTACAGCAATTCTAGAGCAAGAAATGCAGACGCATTATCCCTCGAGAAATTAAGTATTAACGACAAAGTACTGAGTACAGACCTCTTCAGAGAATCATAACGTTTGAATACATTTGTTCACTGGTAATTTCAGTTACAAAGCAATTCTACAATAATCAATATATATTACCTTCATGGTTAAAGATATCTCCAACTGACAGCACGGTACTTTGTACATACCACAGCAAAGCACTGCAGACTCTGAATTCTGGTATAATCAATGTACATTACGGTTATGTCTTGAGAAGTTTCCAATTTAAGTTACGATGCGTGGTATATCTATCGATAGGGCCCTGTTGCAGTTGGATTAATCTGCTCAAAGGTAATATAAATTCTATAACAATTTCATAATGACAAATTACAGGTCCACTATCCCTCGGGATATCAACAAATTATAACACAGTACTGATTACAGCCATCATCACAGTAACTTAGACGTTGGACTATTTTATTCACCGATGATGTATATTCCTAAATAATTCTGGAAAAACACACGCATGCTACAGTTATGTCTTGTGATGCTTACAGTACTCGGTACGGTCATTAGTACATCTACCGACATAGCACTGTTTCTGTTTGATTAAGTTGGTCACGGAAATGTATAACCTACAAAAACTCTAGGACGAGATATGCAGATCCATTTTCCCCCGACACATAAGGAATCAACAACCCATTACTGAGAGCAGCCGTCGTCAGAGTAATGAAACTGCGGGACTACTTTGATCACTGGTGATGCAAATTCCAAAGCAATTCTAGAGTAATCAACGTATATTACCGTTACGGCTTGAGATACATCCAACTCACATTACGGTACTTAGTTCATCCTCCAGCATAGCACAGAAGCCGCAGTACTAACCTTTTGCGTGACGAATTATATCTTATAACTTTCTGGAATGACAAAAGGCACATCCATCGTCCCCCAAGATATTAACAAGTGACAGTACTGTACACATCATCTCTGTTCCATGGCCGTTGGACGATTTCATCCACTCATGACATGTATTTTATAGCAATCATGGAATAATCAATGTATGATACAGTTATTGGTTTGAGATACTTCCAATTCACAGTGCGGCAATTCCTACATCCGGCAGCGGAGCTCTGCAGCCGCTGTATTAATATCTTATGGGATGAATTAGGTATAATAGCTTTTCTAAAATAACAAAAGACGCGTACGTCGTCCCTCGAGATATTACCAATTGACAACAAAGCACTCAGTGCAGCCATCATCAAAGTTCTGTAGCCGGTGGACTACTTTGCCCACTGATCAAGTAAATACGATAGCAATTCTGGAATAATCGATGTTTATAACGGTGATCTCTTCACACACTTACAATGTACAGTACGGTACCTATTACATCCTCCAATATAACAAAGTTGCCGTTGGGTTCACATGTTTAGTGAATGTTTAAATTCGAAAACAGTTGTAGGATGTCAAAACACAGGTACACTGACCCTCGAAATATAAACAATTGACAACATAGTTCTGATTTCAGCCATCTGAATAGTTATGTAGGCTTTGGACTACCTTGTTCATTGATGGCGTAAATTTAAAAGCATTTCTGGAGCAATCAATGTATGCTACGGTTATATATTGAGATATTTCCAATTGACAGTACCGTACATACTACATCCACGAATATAGCACTGTAACCGCTGGATTAATGAGTTCAATGATGATATGAATCCCATAAGAATATTACAGTGACAAAATACTGATCCACGCACCCTCCGTATATTAGCAATTGACGGCAAACTGCTGAGTGGGGCCACCATCACGGTAATATAGCCGTTGGACTGCTACTTTCACTGATGATGTAAATACGATGGAGATTCTAGAATAAGATATATATAGTGCGGTTATGGTTAGCGACTTTTGCAATTGACAGTGAGGCACTTGGTACATCTATCAGGAGAGCAATGTTGCCGTTTGGTATATCTCTTCAATGATGATGTTTATCTCACGGCAATTCTGGAACGAGAAGTGCAGATCCATCATCCCCAGAGAAATTAGCAATTGAAAACACCGTACTGACTACAGCCATAGTCACTGTAATGTAGGCGTTGGACTACTTTCTTCACTGATGACGTAAATTCGACAGCAATTCCGGAACGATCATTGTATATTACGTTTATGCATTCAGGTTCTTCCAATTGACAGTACGGAACCTATTACATCCACCATCAGAGCACTGCAGCCACATTATTAATCTGTGCAATGGTGATATTGATTGCTTGGCAACTAAAGAATGACAAACGACAAGTCCATTATCCCTCGAGGTGTTTGCACTTGACAACACAGCACGGAGTGCTGCCATCATCAGTGAAATGTAGTCGTTGTACTACTTTGTCCACTCATTAGTTAAATACCAGAGCGTCTGTGGAATAACCAATTTATATTACTGGTGTGGCTTGAGATACTTACTATTGACGGTCCGGTACTTATTACATCGACCAATATAGTACCTAAGGCGATGGTTTAAACTTCTCTCTGATGATATATGTTTTACAACGACTCTAGAATGACAAAATACAGGTCCTCGATCCCTCGAGGTACGAAAAATTGACAAGACTCTACTGAGTACAGCCACCTTCACAGTAATGTAGACGTTGGACTGATTTGTTCACTGATAACGTAGATTCCGAAGTAATTCTGCATTAACCTATGCACACTACGGTTATGTCTAGTGACATTTACTATTCACAGTACGGTAATTAGTACCTCTACGAATAAAGTACGGTTGCCGTTGAATTATTCTGTGGAATGGCGATATAAGTCCTACAGCAATTCCAGAATGACATAATACATGTCCACCGACCGTCTATATATCATTTGACAACACAGTACTGACTACGGCAACCATCGTAGTGCTTCATGCGTTGGACTACTTTGCCCAGTGGTGATGTTAATGCATAAGCAATTATGGAATCACTTACTTGATCCGTTATTGTTACTGATGTTTACAATTTACTGTACGCTAGTTGGTACATTCACCAGATCGCTGCAGCCACTGTATAAGTATGTTGAGCGATGAATTATGTTTTATAGCTTTTGTAAACTGACAAAAGTCAGATCCATAGTTCCTCGAGAAATTAAGGATTAGCAACGCAGTACTCAGTACAGCCATCATCGCTGTTCTGTGTCCGTTGGACTAATCTGCTTACTGATTTGTAAATTCTAAAGCTATTCTGGAATTATCTATGTATATTATGTTTATGGCCTGAGGCACAGCGAATTGACAGTACGGTACCTATAGCATCCACCAATATAACTCTCTAGTCGTTAGAATCATTTGTAAAATGACGATTTATACTCTAAAACAATTGTAGTATGCCAAAACACATATCCAATGACCCTCGAGGTATTTAAGTTGACATCCTAGTACTGGGCCAACCTTCATCGCAGTGCTGTAGCCGTTGGTGTTCCTTGTACTCAGACGATGTAAATTCGAAGGAGATTCTGGAATAATCAATATTTGGTGCGGTTGTGCCTCGGGATATTTCCAATTGACAGGACGGTCCATGGTACATTCACCTGCGGAGCACTGCTGCCGCTGTATTAATTCGTACAGTGATGACTAAGATCTTATAAATATTCTAGAAGAGACAAAGTCAGGTCTATTATACCTCGAGATATTAACCATTGGCAACACAGTACCGAGTTTAGCTATCACCTAACTACTGAAGGCGTTGGCCTACTTTGTTCACTCATGATGTATGTTCCAAAGGAATTCTAGAACAATCAATGTATATTACAGTAGTGGCTAGAGATATTTCCAATTGACAGCACGGTACTAGATACAATCATAAATTTAGCGCTGTAACTGTTGGATTAATCTCTTCAATGATGATAAATGTTCCATAACACTATTATAGTGACAAAATCTGTTCCACACACCCTCATTAAATTCACAAGTAACGACACAATACTGAGTACAGCCATCATTGCAGTAATGTTGCCCTTGGGCTGCTTTGGTCATTGACGATGTAAATACGACAGAGATTATAGAATGATATATGTATAGTGCGGTTCTGGCTGGTGACCTTCTGTTAAAAACGGTACGGCACTCGGAACATCTACCAAGGGCGCACTGTTGCCGTTGGACTTATCTGTTCACAGATGATATATATTCCACGGCATTTCTAGAACGATGAAGGCAGATCCATTGTCCCCCGTGATATTAGCAATTGAAGACACAGCACTGAGTACAACCATCATCACAGTAATGTAGCCGTTGGACCACTTTTTTCACTGATTATGTAAATTTGGTAGCGAGTCTAGAATAACGAGTATATGGATCGGTTATGGTTCGAGATATGTCCAGATGCTTGTACGGTTCTCAATAAACCCACCAGTAGAGCACTGCCGCCGCTGCATTAAAATGTCGAGTGATGATTAATATTTCATAAATATTCTAAAGTGATAAATGTCAGGTCCCTTATCCCTCGATGCATTTACAATTGACAACACATTACTGAGTACAGCCATCACCAGACTACTGTATCCGTTGCACTGCTGTGTTCACTCATGGTGTAAATTCCAAGGAAATTCTGGAATAGTCTAAGCATACCTCCATTATCCCTATAGGTATTTGCAACTGACAGTACGGCACTTATTACATCCGTGAATATAGCACCGTAGCCGCTGCAAAAATGTGTTGATTGATTATTTAAATTCCATGACAATACTGTAATAGCAACATACGTATCCACAGAGACTAGAGATATTAATCATTGACGACACACTACATAGTACAGCTATCATCACAGTAATGTAGCGGTTGGACTACACAGATCACTGATGATGTAAATTCCAAAGCAATAATGGAATGAGCAATGAATCTTACGGCCATGGCTTGAGATATTTCCAATTGACAGTACGGTGCTAATCACATGCGCCAATGTAGCTGTGTATCCATTGGATTATTCTGTTCAATGATGATTTAAATTCTACAACAATTTTTGTATAACACAATACACGATACCTCGAGACACCAACAATTGACAACGCGGGTCTGAGTACAGCTATCGTCAGAGTAATGTATACGTGGGAATACTTTGTCCGCTGATGATGCAAATTCCAAAGCAATTCTGCAATAATCTATATGTAGTACGGTTATGGCTAGAGATATTTCCATCTGACAGCACGGTGCTAAGTACATCCACCAATATAGCACCGTAGTCGCTATATTAATCTGCTCAATGACGATTATATTTTATAACAATACCATAATGCAAAATGCAGATCCACACATCCTTGGGAAACTAAAAGTTAACCACACAGTACTGAGTACAGCCGTCATCACTGTACCGTATGCATCTGACTACATTGCTCACTGATGATGTAAATACCAAAGCTATACTGGAATACTTAATGCATATTACGCATGTGTCTTGAGATGCTTCCATTTGTCAGTACGGTACTTGTTACATCCACCATTATATCACTCTTGCCATTGGATAATCCTTTTCACAATTGAAGTATATTCTACGGCAATTCTAGACCGAGAAGTGCAGATCCTCTATCCCTCTAGCCATTAACCACTGATAAAGATGTACTGAGTACAGCCTTCATCACAGAACAGTGGCCCTTGGAATACTTTGTCCACTCATGTCGCAAATTCGAAAGCAATTCTGGAATAATCAATGCATGTTACTGTAATGGCTTGAGATATTTCCAATGAATGCAGTGCAGTACATGTACTGTAACATCCACCAATATAGGACTGTTTCCGTTGGATTAAGCTGCTCAATGATTATTTAAATTCCCTAACAACTCTAGAATGACAAAATACATACCAAGTGACCCTCGAGATATTAAAGATTGACAACACTATTCTGAGTACAGCCATAGTCACAATACTGTAACCGTTGGGCTACTTTGTTCACTAAATATGAAAATTCCAAATCTATTTTGGAATAAACGTCTTATATTATTGTTTTGGATTGAGATATTTCCAATTGCCAGTACGGTGCTTAGTGCATCCACCAGCAGCGCACTGCAGCCTTTGTATTATTCTGTTCAACGTTGATTTAGATTCCATATCAGTTCTAGAAGGACAAATGGCAGATACATCATCCCCCGAGATGTTAACTGCTGACATAGCAGTAATGATTCCAGCCGTAGTATTTAAGTCATCACTGAACTGATTAATCCAACGGATGCTGTGCTGAGTTGGCGTATGTACTATGTACCTTTATGACAATTGTATATATGTCTGGCCATGACTGTCCTATGCACTGACCATTCCGGTAATGATGGAGACTTCTAATAATAGGAGGAGGAATTAAACCTAAGGCGGCTGTAATATAAAGATGGCTGCACTAAGTACTGTGTTTCCAATGGTTAACGTCTCAAGGGTTAATGAAACAGTCATTTGCCATTCTAGTATTGCTACAGGATATACATCATCATTGAACAGATATATCCATTCACTACAGTGCTATTTTCGTGAATGTAATGTATACCGTTCTGTCAATTGTAAGCATCTCTAGCCATAAACGTAACATACATTGATTACGCTAGAATAGCACTGGCATTTAAATCATCCCGGAACGAACGATTCCAATGGCTACAGCACTGTCATGATGGCTGCACTTGGTAGAGTGTTGTCCATTGCTAATATCTCGAGGAATGATAGATCTGCCTTTTGTCCTTCTAGATATGCTACTGAATCTAGATCACACTTGATCACATTAATCCAGTGGCTACAGGGCTCGTGCTGTGGATGCATTAAGTTACGCAGTGTCAGTTGTAGATACCTCCACCCATAACCGTAACATACATTGATTACTCTAGAATGGCTGTGCGATTGAATTCATCAGCGAACAAGGTAGTACAACGGCCATAGGGCTGTAATGATAGCAGTACTCAGTACTGAGTTCTCAATTGCTAATTTCCCGAGAGGTAATTAATTTGTCTTTTGTCATTCTAAAATTACCGTTAAATATATATTATCAGTGGGCAGATCAATCCAACGGCTACCTACATGTATTTCTGTGTATACAACGTACCGTAATGTCAATTGTAAATATCTCCAGACATAACCGTACTATACATTGCCCATTCTAGATTGGCTTTGGAATTTAGGCCACCATTGGGCAAATTGAAAAAACGATTGCAGGTCTATGATGACTGCTGTACTCAGAAATGCGTTGTCAATTGTTAACACCACGAGGAATAATGGACCTGCATTTTTCACTCTAGAATTACTGTAGTACATAAACCACTAGTGAACACACTAGTCCAACTGCAGCCGTGCTCTCTTGTTAGATGTACCCGAGTACGGTACTAACAATTGTAAACATCCCTAGCTATAACCGTACTATGCATTCATTATTCTAGAATAATTATTCTAGAATTGGAACTAAGGTCATCTGTGAACAAGTTAAAGCTATGGCTACAGTACTGCGAATATTGCTGTTCTCACTTTCATTATTAGCGAAGAAAGTTAATCAGCAGCTACAATATTGTGATTTTGGCTTCACTCAGTACACTCTTGTCAGTGGTTAATATCGCGAGTGATAATGGATCTGTCCTTTCTCATTCTAGAATTGCCATAAATTCCATATCATATCCATCACTAAACAGATGAATAAAAACCTACAGTGCTCTTTTGGTGGATGTACTACCCACCGTAATGTCAGTTGTAAATATCTCTAGCCATAACCGTACAATACATTGATAATTCTATATTGGCTGAAGTACTTATATCGTTTATGGACAAAGTAATTCAATGGCCAGTGTACTGTGGCGATAGCTGTCACCAGCACTCCGCTGTAAATTGCTAATATCCCAAGTGATAATGGGAGAGAGTGATAATGAAGTGTTAACGCTGGATTAATCTCTTCACGGAGGACGTACGTTATACAGCACTCCTAGAATGAAAAATGAAGGTCCACTTTCCCTCGAGATATAAGCAATAGACAACACAGTTCAGAGGAGAGCCATCTCCACATTACTGCACACGTTGGATTGATTTGTTCGTCAATTATATATTTCCAAAGCAATTCTAGTAAAAATCAGTGCGCAGTACGGTTATGTCTTGTGATATCCCCAATTGATAGTACGGTACTTATTACATTTACAAGCAGTGCACTGGAGACGTTGGATGAATCCGTTCAACGATGGCTTAAACTTTATAACCATTCTAGAATGTCAATGCAGGGACCCTCTGCCTCGCGTGATATTAATATATCATAACACGGTACTAAGTACAGCGATCATCAGAGTAATGTAAACGTTGGAAAACTTTGTTCACTGACGATGTATGTTAGAAAGCAATACTGAAATAACCCTTGCTCACCCCGGTCACCTGTAGAGATATTTACTGTTCGCAGCATGGTACTTCGTATATCTACCAACACAGCACTGTAACCGTTGGATTAATCTGTACAACGATGTTATGGATTTAATCACAATTCTAGAATAACAAGATACAGATCCATTATCCCTCGATGTATTAACAATTTACAACACAGTACTCAGTACAGCCGTCACGAGAGTGCCGTAGACGTTGGACCATTTGCTCAACAGTCATATAAATACTAAGGTAACTCTAGAATAAACTATGTATAGAACGGTTATTTATAGTCCTGTTTATTATTTACAAGACATTACTTAGTACATCCGCAACAAGAGCAGTGTAGATTTTGTGCCATTCTGGTCAATGGTGATTTAAATTTTACATAAATTCAAGAATGGCAGCGGATATATCAATAATCCCACCAGTTATTAGCAGTTTTAAACAGAGTACATACATCGGCCATCGCCACAGTACTATATCTGCCGGAACGTCTTGTTCATCAATGGTATAAGATCCAGAGCAGTGCTAGAATTATTAGAGTATAGTAGGATTACGGCTACCGATGTTAACAATAAACAGTGCATAGGCAGTGCATAGTACATCGACAAACAGGGCACTGTGCCGGTCGGATTATTATGTTGAATGATCATTTAGTCGCTTTAGCATATCTAGAATGACAAAATATATATCCATTATCACTCGAGATAATAACAATTGAAACACAGTATTGAAAACAGCCGTCACAGCAGTAATGTAGCCGTCGGACTACTTTATTCTCTGATGATGCTTATCCAAGAGCAATTGTAGAATGCCCATGTATAGTACGGGTAGGGCTGGAGATACCTGCAATAGAAAGTACGGTACTCACTGCATCCACATAGGGAGCTGTGTATCCGTTCTACTAATCTATTCAATAATTTTCTAAATTCTATAGGAATTCTAGAGTGGCTGCGGTCATATCCACTATCCTTCTAACTTTTAGCAACATATATCACAGTTCAGAGTACAGCCATCACCACTGTATTGCAGCAGTTCTATTACTTTCTGCACTGAAGAAATGTATTCGATAGAATTTCCGGAATGACGAAGCACAGTTACATTATCCCTCGAGATATTGACAATTGACAACACTGTACCGAGCACACATCACAGGAGGCGTTGGAATACTTTGCCCACTGATGATGTAAATTCAAATGAAATTCTAGCATGTACTACCCATAGTTCGGTTACGGCTAGAGATACATCCAATTGACAGTACTCTACTTCGTACATCTACCAACACAGCACTTCAGACGTTGGATTAATCCGCACAATGAGAGTACACGTTCTACTATAATTCTAGAATGACGATGCACACATACGTTAACCTCGAGACATTAACAATTGACAACACAGGAATGAGTAAATCCTTCATAACGGTAATGTAGACGTTGGAGTACTTTATTCACTAATGATGTAAATTCCAAGGAAATTCCGAATAATCAGTGTACAGTACGGCTACGGCTAGGGACATTTAAAATTGGCTGTACGGTACTTCGTACATCTACCAACACAGCGCTGTAGCCGTTGGAATAATTTGTACAATGGTGGTACATGTTCTACTATAATCCTAGAATGACGATGCACAGATCCTTTACCCTCGAGATATTAACAATTGACTACACAGGAATGAGTAAGTCCTTCGTAACTGTAATGTAGACGTTGGAGTACTTTATTCACTGATGATGTAAATTCCAAAGAATTCTCGAGTAATCAGTGCACAGTACGGCTACGTCTAGGGACATTTACAATTGACTGTACGGTACTTCATACATCTACCTACACGGAACTGTAGCCGTTGGGTTAATCTATACATTGATGACTTAGGTTCAATTACAAGCCTAAAATGACAAAGTACTTATTCATTACCACTCGAGCTATTAACAATTGACAACACAGTACTGAGTATGTCCATCGTCACGGTGCTGCAGACGGTGGATCATTTCTTCGCTAATGACGTGTATTCCAAAGCAATAGTAGAATAGTCGGTGCACCGTACGTTACGCATAGGGATATTTACAACTGACGGTACGGTGCTCACTGCATCCACAAAGAGAGCATCATATCCTTTGCATTATTCTGTTCACATACGATGCATATCCTGCAACACTTGTAGAATGAGAAATGTAGAATGAGATCCTAGGCCCTCGAGAGGTTAACTGTTGACGACACTGTGGTGAGTACAACCATCATCACACTATTGTGGACGTTGAAGAACTTTTTCGCTGCTAATGCAGGTCGCAAAGCATTTCTAGAGTAA
This sequence comes from Eufriesea mexicana, assembly GCF_001483705.2. NCBI lineage: Eukaryota > Metazoa > Arthropoda > Insecta > Hymenoptera > Apidae > Eufriesea > Eufriesea mexicana. The sequence goes on from NW_016917307.1 coordinate 338,598, forward strand.
TCCATGTAAATTACGGTTATCGCTAGAGATATATGCAGTGAAGAATACGGTACTTCGTACATCCACTAGCGGAGCACTGTATCCGTTGTACCAATATATTCAATGATCATTTAGTTCTTATGTCAATTCTGAAATGACAAAACACCGGTCCACTATCTCTCGAGATATTAACAGTAGGCAGCACAGTACTGAGAACAGCCATGACGACAGTAATGAATCTGTTGACCTACTTCGTTCACTGATGATGTAAATAGGAATGCAATTCTGCAATAATCAATGTATAGTACGGTTGTGTCGTGAGATATTTCTAATTGACTGTACGGTACGTATTACATTGAAAAATATAGCACGGTAGCAGTTCGATTAACCTGTTCAATGACGATTTATATCTTATAGCTACTCCAGAATGAAACAGGACGTATTTACTAACCCTCTATGTATTGACAGTTGACACGGAAGTAATTAGTATGACCATCATCACAGTAATATTGACACTGGACTATATTGCACACTGATGATGCAAATTCCAATCATATTCTTGAATAACCTGTGTATACTACGGTTATGTCTGGTGATATTCACGATTCAGACTATGGCAACTAGTACATCTACGAACGGAGCACTGTGGACGCTGGATTAAACTGTGCACTGAGGATGTATATACTACCACAATTGTAGAATGAAAAATGGAGGTCCATTATCCCTCGAGAAGTTAACAATTGACAACACAGTATTGAGAACAGCCATTATCACAGTAGTGCAGCCGTTGCAATGGTTTGTTCTCTAATGATGTAAGTTCCAAAGCAATTCTGGAATAGTCAGTGTATACCACGGCTATGGCAAGAGACATTCACTGCTGACAGTACGGTACTTTGTACATCTAAGGACAGAGCACCGTTGCCGCTGATTAATCTGTTCACTGATGATATACATTCTACAGCAATTATGGAATCATAAAATGTGGGTCCATTATCCCACGAGATATTAACAACTGGCACCACACTACAGAGTAAACGCATCATCACAGAAATGTAGCCGCTGGTCTACGTTGTTCGCTGATTATGTATATTCCAAGACAATTATGGAATAATCAAGGCATATTATGATTTCTGCTCGAGATGTTACCAACTGACAGTCCTGTGCTTATTACATACACCAATGTAGCACTGTTGCAGTTGGATTAATCACTTCAAAGATGATTTAAATTTTATAACAATTCTAGAATGACAAAATACAGATCCACTGACCATCGAGATATTATCAGTTGCCAACACAGTACTGAATACAGTCATTATTACAGTAATGCAGCACTATTTCTACTTCACTTACTGATGATGTAAAATCGAATATGATTCAAGATTAAACTATGTTTAGTGCGCTCACGACTCGTGACAATTATAATAGACAGTAAGGCGCTTAATACATCTACTGTAACAGAACTGCTGGACTAATCTACTCAAGAGACGACGTATATCCTACACCAATTATAGAACGAGAAACGCAGTTCCCATATCACTCGAGATATTAACTATTGACAACATAGTAATGAGTACAGCCATCATCAAAGTATTGTAATGGTTAAATAACATTGTTCACTGATAACATAAATTCCAATGCAAATCTAGAATAATCAATGTAGGGTACGGTTATGTCTAGGGACATTTACAATTGACAGTTCGGTGCTTAGTGCATCCAACAACAGAACTCTGTTGCCGTTGGATAAATCTGATGAATGATGACTTAGAATCCATTGCAAATCTAGAATGACAACAGGCACATCCATTATCGCTCGAGACTTTAAAAATTGATAGCACAGTGCTGAATTCAGCCACGGCCACTGTACTATAGCCGTGGGATTAATTTGCATAATGATGATACAAATTCCGAAGGAATGCTACAATAATCATTACGAAGCAGTCTAGAGATATTTACAACTTTCAGAATGGTACTTAGTACATCCACCAAATGTGCACTGTAGCTTTTGGATTTATTTGTTCGCTGATGATATGAGTTACACAGCAACGACAGAATAATCAATACATTGTACGGTTGCGACTAGAGATACATAAAATCGGCGAAACGGTACATCTACCGACAGATAACTGTAGCCGTTTGAGTAATTTCTTAATCAACGGTTTCAGTTCTATAGCAGCTACAGAATGACAAAATACAGGTCCATTGTCGCTCGAAGAGTTAAGAACTGGCAACACAGTACAGCATACAGCCAACAGCATGGCATTGGTGTCGTAAGATTAATTCGTTCACTGATAACCTTATTTCCGCAGCAAATCCCGAACAATCAATGTATGGAACACTTGTGGCTAGAGATATTTGCAACTGACATTACGGTACTTAGTACATCCACCATGACATCACTGTAGCCGTTTGGTTTATCTATACATTGATGATTTAAACTCTATAGCAATTCTAGAATGAACAACGGATACATTATACATCTGTAGCGGTATTGACAAATGACAATACAGTACTGAGTGTATCCATCTATACAGTACTATAGTCATTGCATTAATCTGCTCGCGGATCGTTTTTTCCTTCGGTAACTTTAGAATGATCATAGAATGATGTAGAATGGTTAGGTATTGCTGTAGTGTTTATGTTGTCAGTGAGTTGTCTAATCAAGTGAAAATAGTAATCTGTAGATGGGTATGCTCAGTACTGTATTTGCAAATGTAAATTTTTCAATAGAAAATTGATCTATACATTGATATCTATAGAATTGCAATATAAAATACATGACCAGAGGATTGGTTAATACAATGGCTGTAGCACGATGACAATTGCCCTACTCAGTAGTGTATTTTCAAATGATAGTGTTTCCAGGTATACCTGGTCGAAACATTTGATCATCCTAGAGCTGCTATAGAGGTTAAAGCTTCAGTGAACAGATTAATTCAATGGCTATGGTGATATGTAGTCGGCCACGCTGGGTACGGTCTTGCCAACTGTCAATATCCGCAGCTAAATTTCTTCTACGCAATGCTCATACTAAGACTATTGTAGAAATTAGATGATCAGCGAAAAGATTAATCCACTGGTTATCGCACTGTGTTCACGGCCACACTCAATATTGCATGTACAATTGTCTATATCTAAAGCGATAAGTGATCTATCCATGGATCGATCTAGATTAGCAGTACAATAGCGATGATCAGAGATTAAGATAATATGATGGCTATTGGACTTTTTTGATTTCCATACTCAGAAGATCACTGCCAATTGTTAATATCTATAGCTATAAATCTTTCATACACTGGTCATTCTAAAGTTGCTGTAGAAATAATACCGTCAGTGAACAGATTAATCTGACAGCTACACTGCTCTGTTGGTGGATACACTTAGTGCCGTATAGTCAATCGCAAGTATCTCTGGCCATAACTGATCCATACATTGACTATTCTGGAGGTGCTGTGCAATATATGTCTTCAGTGAACTAGTAATTCCAACTGCTGCAGTAGTGTGACTATGGCTGTACACAGTACTCCTTTGTCAATTGTTAATAGCTCGATCGGAAACTGATCTTACTCTTCTCAATCTGAAATTGCTATAGGATTTAAATCATCCTTAAACAGATCAATAGAACGGTTGCAGTAGAGAGCCAATTGCTCTACACTCTACTGTATTCTCAGAGCTTAGTGTCTCAAGCGATAGTAGACCATCCGTTCGTCATTCTAGAAATGCAGCAGAATACAAATCCTCGGCGAATATATTCATCCAACTGCTAGAGTACTGTCTTGTTGGCTGCACTATGTCCTCTATTGACGTCTGTCAATATCTCTAGAGGTAATTAATTCATGAGATAATACTTCTAGTATTTAAGTAGAACTTTGATGATCTGAGAATAGGTCAAAGCAATGGACGTTGTACTGTTTAGATTTCAAGTCTCAATGCTGTATCTTCTATTGCCAATATCCTTAGCGACAATTAACCACTCCAGTGATCATACTATTGCAATATATGTTAGATCAGATAGGAATAGGTTCAAGCAATGGCTTTGGTACTGCACCGATAGCTGTTGTCAGTACTGTACCATCAGTAGTTAATGTTTCCTGACAAAACAGGTTTATAGTTTGTACAACCTAGGAGTGTCATAGAATGCAAGTCAGCAGTGAAATTGAAATAGTAAGTGAACAAACTAATGCGACGGCAACAGTACACTGATGATAGTTATATTCTGTACCTCTTCGTCGTTTGTCTATGAATCGAGCGTTAATGGATTTGCCTTCTGTCACTCTAGGATTGCTATAGAATATATATCGTCAGTGGACCGGTTAATCCAACGGCAAGAGTGGCCAGCTGGTGTACGTACTACGTACCGATAGTGCTACAATTGCTGAGGAATATAAATCATAAGTGGGGTAATTAATCGAACGGCTACAGTACATTGATGATGGTTGCCCTAAGTGCTGTATTATTAAGTGCTAATATCTCGTGCCATAATGAATCTGCCTTTAGTCACCATAGAACTTCTGCAGAACATTCATCACCGTTTAAGCAGTTCTGTGCAACGGCTGCAGTGCTCTGTCATGGATATACACAGTACTCTTCTGACATACGTCAATGAATCCAACGTAAGTTGAACTGTCCAGTGATTGTTCTAAAATTACTAAAGAAACTGGGTGATCAGAGAACAGATTAATTCAATGGCTATACTATGGTGTAGACGGCTACTATCGTTACTATATTGCCATTTGTCTATATCACTACCGATATATGGTCTATCCGTTTATCATTCTAGAATTGCTACAGAGTTAAATTAACATTGTACTGATTAATCAAAGTGCTACAGAACTGTGATGATGGCAATACTCAATACTGTGTTGCTAGTTGTTAACTTTTCGAGCGATAATGCATATGAATCTTGCAATTCTTGAAGTGCGATGACTTCTAAATCATCGTTCAACAGATTAATCCAGCGGCAACAGTGCTCTGCTGGTGGGAGTACTGAGTAACGTGCTTTCAATTGGAAATATCACTAGCCACAGCCGCAACATTCCCTGATTATTCTAGAACTGTCTTTTAATTTATACCATCAATGAATATACTAAAGTAACGGCTGCAGTACACTGATGATGGCTGTAAACTGTACTGCGTTGTCAGTTGCTAATTTCTCGAGAGATAATGGATATAATGCTGTCATTCCACAACTGCTATAAAATCTAGATCATCACTGAATAGGTTAATCTTACGGCTAGACAGCTGTGCTGGCGAATGTACTATGTAGCGTAGTGTTTATCGTAATTACTTCTAGCCAAGCCGTACTATACATTGATTACTCCAGAATTGCTTTGCTGCAAGCATTATCAGTGCAAAAAGTAATTCAACGGCTAGGATAGAGTGATGACGGCTGTACTCAGTACCGTGTTGTGAATTGCTAACATCTGGAGGGATAAACGATACGTAACCCTGGATCCAGAATTTCTGTGGAATATGCATTATCATTGTACACATCATTCCAGCGGCGACAGAGCTCGTTTGGGGGATATAGCAAGCATCGTGCTGTCAGTGGTAATTATCCATAGCCATAACTGTACTATGCCCTGATTATTCCAGAATTGCTGTGCCATTTATATCATGGATGAACAAACTGATCAAGCGATTACGGTACAGTAACGATGGCGGAAATCACTACTGTTTTGTCAATTGCTCATATCTCGAGGGATATTGTGTATGATCGCTATCGCTCTAGAAGTGCTATGAAATCTAAACTGTCATTAACCAGGTTAATCCAACGGCTACTTTCCTCTGTTGGTGGATGAACTATTCACAGTACTGTCAACTCTAAATATCCCTAGCCATAACAGTGCCGATCAGTGATTATTCCAGAATTTCCTTCGAATTTACAGCAACACAGTACTGTAAACGTCGAATCACTTTATCTACTGATTATACGATTTCCAAAGCAAATTTTAAAAAATCAATATTTAGTATGGTTATGGCTATAGATCTTTATAATCAACAATACGGTACTTACCGCATCCACCAGCAGAGCAGAGTAGCCGTTGAATTAATCTGTTCAGTGATGATTTATATACTTCAGCATTTCTTGAATGAAAAAAAGCAGATCCGCTATCCCACGTGATATCCCTTTCAAATCACAGCACTGAGCAGAACCATCACCACTGTGCCGTAGACGGTAAATCATTTGTCCACTGATGATGCAATTTCAAAATCAAATCTAGGGTAACCTGCGTACATTACGGTAATGGTTAGAAATGCTTGCAATTGACAGTACTGTGCTTAGCACATCGACCAACAGGGCACTGTTCCCGTTGGACTTATCTGATCACTTATGACATAATCCCCTCGCAACTAGAGGGTGACGCAACGCAGATGTATTATCTGTCGACACATTAGCAATTGACAACACATTACAGTGTACAGTAATGATCACAGAAATCCAGCCGTTGGATTACTTTGCTCGCTGATGATGATTATCCCAATGTAATTCTAGAAAAACGTATGTATATTACAGTTACCGCTAGTAATATTTACTTTTGACAGTATGGCAGGTAATACCTATACCAATAGACCTCAGTTGCAATTGGATTAATATATCCACTGGTAATGCATATTTTGCAGCAATTCTAGAATGAAAAATGTAAACCCACTATACTTCGAATACTTAACAATTGACAACACAGTACTGAGCAAAGCCATCATCTCAGCACTATTGCCGTTCAGCTACTCTGTCCACTGGTGTATATTCCAAAAGGATTCTAGGATTAAAATACACAGATCCATCATCCCTCCACATATTAACAATTGACATCCCGGTACAGGGTCCAGCCATCACAACAGTACTGCAGCCGTTGGAACAATACGCTCACTGATGACCTAAATTCCAATGCCATTCTAAAATAATTAATGTATAGCACGATTACCGCTGGAGAAATAAACAGTTGACAGTAGAGTATGTTCTACATACACGAATAGATGTAATTAGGCTTTGGATCAATCTGCTCACTGATGACGTATATTTAACTGCAATTCTAGGATGACGAAACGCAACTTAATTATCCCCCAGGAAATTTGTAATTGACAACAGAGTACAGAGTACGGCCGTCGCCGCAGTGCGGTATCCGTTGGATTACTTTGTCCATTGATGACTTGAATTAATCAGCCATGCTCCGATAGCCAATGTATTGCACGCTTATAGACAGAGGTGTATAGAACTGACTGTAAGCAACTCTGTACGTTCACCAAAGGAGCACTGTAGTCGATGGATTAATCTGTTCAACGATTATATACATTCCGTAGAAATTCTAGAATGACAAGGGAGAGATGCTTTAGCCAGCGAGATATTAACAATAGACAACGCAGCAGAGAGTGCTGCCATCATAACAGTACTGTTTCCTCTGGAGTACTCTGCTCATTGTTTATTTAAATTCCCAAACAAGTCTGGATAATTACAGCTTATTACGTTTATCTCTAGAGAGAAGTATTATTGACAGCGCGGTGCCCGTTATATAAATCAAGAAAGCACTGATGCCGCTGAAATAGTCAGTTCACTGCTTATTTATGTCCTGTAGCTATAACATAATGAAAAATGCAGATCTATTAGCACTTGAGAAATTAGCAGTTTGCAACGCAATACTGAGTACAGCTATCGCCTCAGTACAGTTGCCGTTGAATTACCTTTTCCATTGACGATTTATATTCCAAAGTCACTCTAGAATAATCAATGTATAGTACAGTTATGGATTGCGACATTTAGAATTGAGCGCAGGGTACGTAGAACATACACCAACACGTCTCGTGTGCAGTTGGATTAATCTGCTCACTGATGATTTATATTTTCCTTCAATCGTAGGTGGACAAAGGGCAGATCATTTATCCCTCGCGAAATTAGCAATTGACAACACAGTACAAGGTGGAGCAATCGTCACGGTACAGTAGCGGATGGATTAACTTGTTCTTTGACGATTTAATATCCGCATCCTTTCTAGAGTAATAAATGTATGTTGTCGTTATGGCTAGAGGTAATTGCAACTGGCACTACAGTGCTTAGTATATCCACCAAATGAGCGCTCCAGCCTTCGGAATAATCTGTAAAATGGTGATTCAGATTTTGCAGCAATTCAAGAATGACAAAGCACAGATCTATTGTCAGTTCAGGTATTAACAAAAGAAAAACCTTTACTGAGTACAGTAATTACCACAGCACCGTAGCTCTTGTACTACCTTGTTCACTGACGTAAATTAAAAAGCAATTCTTGAATGATAATACAGCGATCTATAATCCCTCGTCATACTCACAATTGACATCAGAACACTGGGTACATCCATCATCACCTTACTTAACTTTTGGGTTGCATTGTTCATTGATGACTTAAATACGTCATCAAATCTGGAGTAATTAATGTATGGTAATGGCTAGTGACGTATACAGCTGATATTACGTTACTTTATACATCCACCGTCCGAGCACTGTAGCCATTGGATTAACGTGACCAATGGTGACTTAGATTCAGTAGCGAATCTATAGAGACAAAGGACGGATCCATTAATAATCCAGATATTAGCAATTAACAACACTGTACTGAGTGTAACCATCGTTACAGGTATGTGGCCGTTGGAATAATTCGCTCCTTGATGAATCAAATTCCAATGCAATACTAGAATAGTCAATGCATTTTTCGTTTATGGCTAGAGATGCTTACAATAGACAGTACGGTACCCTGTACATCCACGAAAAGGGCACTATTGGCGATGATAAATATTGCTGGTCATATAAATTCTTTTGCTACACAGAATGACAAAAGTCAGATCCATTATACCCCGAGGTATTAAAAATTCACAGCACTTTTTCCGATGCAGTCATCATCACGGTAATCCAGACGTTTAATCAATTTGATCACTGATGACTTAAATTTCACAGTCAAACTAGAATAGTCAATGTATATTACGTATATGGCTGGAGATATTTGCAACTGACATTTCGGGACGTCGTACATCCGTCAAGAGAGCACTGATTCAGTTGGATAAGTCTGTTCACTGGTGATTTGTATTCTACAGCAATTCTAGAATGTAAAATGCAGATCCAGTACACCTCGAAATATTAACAACTGTCAACACGGTACTGAGTGTAACCATCGTCACTGTACAGTAGCCGTTGTATTAGCTTGTCCCTTGAAGGTATAATTTCCGCAGCTATTCCAGAATGATCAATGAATAGTGCGATCTTGTCTAGAGATATTATGAAAAAACATAACGGTACTTCGTACATACAGAAGCAGAGCTCTGTGGCCGTTGTATTAATCTTCTCAATGTTGATCTAATTTCTATAGCAATTTTAGAATGACAAAGGACATATACATTTTCGCCCAAGATATTAATAACTGACAGCACAGTACTGAGTATATCCATTATACCTGTAGCGTAGCCTTTGTATTAAGTTGTCCATTGATGGTTTAAATTGAACAGCCATTCAGGAATGGTCAACGAATGGACAATATGGTTAGTAATGTTGACAATTGACAAGGCCGTACTCAGTACAGCCATTATTACTCTAATATAACCATTTTATTAATTTGTGCACTGTTCGCTTAATTTCCTCACCAATTCTAGAATAATGATCGTATAGATAGCTTCGGCTAGAGGTATTTACAATTGACAACGCGGAACGTAGTATATCCATCAACAAAGCACTCTTGTTGTATTAATATGTTCAATGATGATCTACGTCCTCTGGCAATTCTAAAATAATGAATTGATACTTCCCGTATAGACAGTGATATTGACAGCAGACAATACAGTACTGGGTGTTTCCATTTACAAAATAGGCATTGGTTTAATCAGTTCGCTCATCATCAAAGTTCTTGAGCAATTGTAGAATCATCAATGGATACAGCAATTGAAGCTAGAAGCAGTGCCTTATGTCAAGACAGTACTGAGTATAGCCATCATGACGACACTGTAGCCGTGGTAATTGTTTGTTCACTTGTGATATAAATTCCACGGAAATTCTTGAATAATCAATGTTTAGATCAATTAGGGCTTGAGATACATACAATTGGCAGTACGGTCCTCAGTACATCCACCAACAGAGCACTGTATCCGTTGGGTAAATATGTTAGATTATGGACTTAAATTCTATATCAATACATCAATGACAATGGTCATATACACTATCGCTCGAAGTATTAACAAATTACAAGACAGTACTCATTACAGCCATCATTAAGTTGCTGCAAACGTTGGACTAATTTGTTCACTAATAATTTAAATTGCTCCGCATTCTAACTTAATCAATATATAAATCACTTCCTGCTTGAAATGTAAACAATTGGCAGTACGCTGCTGATCACATGATCCAACGGTGCGCTGTACCCGTTGAGTTGATCTGTACGCTGATGATACAAATGCTATTGTAATTCCAGGATGATAGAAGACCGATCCATTATCGATAGCGATACTGATATTTGACAGAACCGAACTGAATACAGTCATCGTTTCTGTGCTGTACTCGTAGCACTAGTATGCTCACTGGCGACTTCAGTTCCACAGCAATTCTAGAATTGTCAATGCGCAGATCAGTTACGTCTAGAGGTATTTATAATTGACTTTACGGTACTCATTGCAAGCACCAAAATAGCATTGTAACCGTAACAGTGATTCCGGTAGTTGCCACTTATGGTGAAATGAAAATAGAAAGTCACGAGTACTTCATTTCCATTTTTCACGTGAAGTTACTTCTATATCAGTTATTATCATATAGCCGTCACTTAAGCTGAACGAGCATGCTAACTTTGCGGAGAACATGAAGTATCCTTCCCCGAAATAAGTATGGTCTCCCCTTGGGTTTCAATTGGTGAACTTTACTCCCATGATTGACATCGTTTTTGCACTATTATACCGATACCTCCATGTAAATTGCTCGTCGACTTTCCATCGCCCTAATTGTTTCGTTTGTGACAGCTGCTATTCAGTTGGTACGTTTTTGCATACGAATAACCTTTACCTTGGCCAATATCTTTATATTGCTTCCCTTCGGATGTATTAATTAAAATTTCGTGTTCCGTAATTTTATCATAGTCGTCATCGTTTAAATCACCTCTCAATTAACTGTACCCTACTTCGCATTGTGACCCATATTACGATTAATTTTCGGAAATATTTCCAGTTCATTCGAAGTTTGCACACGTAAAAGTGAAACCATACATTTTCTTCCTGAACTGTAATTCATTACATTCTTGAAGTGCTTATATCAGCGCCGGAAGAAATATTTTTCACCTTCCTTTATTGTTTTAATCATTATCTTCAAAAGTTTTATCGATCACTAGTATTAGTTTTCATGTAATATTTTTTTAAAGATGCTGTAATTAAATTTCGCTCCAATTCCGTCCAATGATACTATTCACGTCGTGGGCCACAAATATTTTATTACCAAGCATTGCAATTAATATTTCATTTTCAAATTGTTTAAATCGAACTTCTGCTGGCAAATTCCCGACTGTTTTTACGTAGTTAAGGCACGCAATTTCATTCAATTCGGACAACCAGCACAATTGTCACTTATATCCAAGCGGGGTAATGTATTTCGAAACGATCTTTTGCGAGGAATTCATATTTTCATCTTGCATAGGTATACCCTTTTCCATAAATATTCAATAATTTTCATAAAAGGCTGCGAAACTCAGTTCAATTATGATAACTTAAGTCAAACGGAATGATCTGGAGTTAACCGTGATAGGAATTAAACTGAGCGAGGTATCTGCTAACAGTCTCGCAATTCGTTATTGCCAATTCCCTCTGAATTTCGTATAGGGAATCGTAATTTAAGGTGGAATATCTCTTTTCGTTCATGGTAACGCTAGCGGAAAGTAAGTAATTAAGGAACAATTATATGTTCGTTTTAATACCGAGAAAAATAAATGGACGTTCATCATGAAATGGGACAGTATTAAAATTTGAATCTATTGAAAAGCTTGGAAATTTATACTGCGTTGATTGTAAATATTTCTGTATCTATGTACACCGGTTAGGTATAATACGAATAGATATCTATCGAGTTTAAACTGTATTATGATGACATAATACAGAGAGATGCATTATAAAATTTATATATAACAGAGAGATGTGAAAATAAAATAACATTTGTAAGCTTTCGAATTCTAAGCTTGCTTGTGGCAAAGTATGTATCCTAACGTTTACAGTAGGTGCCTGAAATCGTAGAATCCCTTAAAATATTCTAATAATTATCAATTATGTCCGAAAATTGAAAAACTTTGTCAGTATTCTATAATTCCCATGGAAAGAATAGTTACTTTCCAAATCACAGTATAACACTGTTTAAAAGAATGTATGGAATACCACTATGGCTAGCCGGTTCAGTATAACTTAGCACTGGATGAGAATACTCTAGCCAATTCAATTTTATTAACAGCATAATTCAAAGCAACAAATTTAAGAGTACTCCAAGCTGTCTAACTGATAATCTGGGCACCTTACATTAAATTGCATAGAACTCTTCAGGAATAGTTCGGTAGCTGTTATTGCGTTTAGTGTCACGACGTATTGGACAGCCCAAGTTAGTTTCGCGTCATACCTAAGAATTCGTGCAATCATCACACATTTTATCAACGTTAGAACGATCGAGGGAAATCTCGGGTATTAATTTTGATTACAAAGTGTTCAAAACCCATGTAAATTTTTCTGATATATTGAAAAAATCCTCAATCAATGTTCCCACTGTTTACTCACGTCAATACTACCTTCATCATTTATAAAAACAAATCTGCTCTTGCATACCACTCAGTTATTAATATATTATTATTAATGATAACAATACCTATTCTACCTTATATACATTCAGCTGACAACTTCATATCATAGAACAGCGGTTATGTCGCACCTCTCTGCAGAAAATTCTTTTTTTCATATACTTGCGCACATCTCGTCTCTTTGTACATTTGTATATTCTAACTTTTCATTTATTTCCTTGTTTACTTTAATTTCCTTTGCCACCGTTAACTTTGTTCCTCACTGTCATAATGTTCTTGTAACATTTCATGTTGGTTAGTCCCGTATGGATCAAGCAGCAAATAAATAAACTAGACATTAGTAGAAGCTACGATATTGAGCAATAATTCATGCCGCCGAACAAACCATATTAAACTGTCTAGTTAACCAATGTTCCAATTTACTTACTCTGAATAAGTAAAATACTGTGAAATAACAACTTAAAGAGCAAATTCAGTCCACCAGCCAACATTAATAAAAATAACGAATTGCATAGCACTTCAATGCATAACAAAATTACCGAAAGCTACGAATCCAGCAATAAATCCAAGCGATGTTCATAACTAAGCCACCCAATAACAAATAACCCTGTATTACAAGACGGAAATGAATGCAAAATACTTCCAAGGATATCAAGGATTGTGGGTGGAATATTTAACACAAGGAATATCATACCGATTGCTGCACGAAATCGAAACTATAGCCAGTTCTGGTATTCCTGCACGTTGAAGTATCTGCTCGGTTCCTTGCTTTACGCCTTGAGTGATTACCAAACGCATTCGAGTCGAATTCGCCAAGCCGTTTATCTTCGTTCGCGCGCCCGTTTGCCTGGAGTATGCTGAAATGCTGGCCGCATCATGCCGATAATATTATACATTGTCGTCAGGACAGTCGGAAACGCGCGTTACTTAGTTCCGTTTCGCGCCAGTTATCACCCATCCTGGCAAGGATTCGCGAAGGAATTGGAATTAGACTGTGGAACAAGTTTCATAGACTGAGTGCATATTCAATACTTTGCCATCGGCGATACAATCGTTGCGGCAAAATAGCGGTAAGCATATCTTCCGCTAAAAATTTGACGAAACTCCTTAAAGCGGAGAACGAGGTATCGGGTACTAATCAACGCGTGAAATTATTTCATTCCGGTATTCCACGCATCGTCATTTGATACCTAACGCTAAGCCAAGCACAGATAAATTGTCCCACGGACGAGAAAAGGACAGAGGAATTTGAAAGAACATGGGAAAGTTAATTCAACTTACATTGGACGCAACAACGGGCAATCATGTGGACAGCAATGATCGCTTCAATGCGGAATTTCAAGTAAAAGGTTTGGAAATGGTCTTGGATTTGAACTTTGGCAGGTTTAATGTACGAATGGATGTTAATTTACTACTAGTACTCTCTCAAGTCCTTACACCATGATACATTTTCGGGAATCTGAGCATGATGATGTTACTAAATTCTAATTCGCAACTTACATACTCATCATATTTTCAATAAAATCTTGTCAGTTTTTGTATTTATTTAAATTTCGCGCCCATTAATGTACGCACCAGGTAATATCAGTCTAATGCTATTGCAATTGATATTTATGGGATTCAATATGAGAAACTCACGATGATGTAGACTCGTTATCGTAGTGTAAGCGGTTAGCTCTGTACGCTTCAATGAATATAGTTTGCATACCTTCGTGAGCCTTACTTTCGCATACCGGGATTGGATTTGTATTCACACTGTTTTACTGTAGAAGACATCGAACACTTGGGGCCGAAAATTGGTTAAAATTGGAACACTGGTAGTTTCAATAGGAAAGTATGTTTTCTGCATTACGTTCAATTACGGTATATAAAACCGATAAAGTCACACCATGAAAGTTAATTGGGCAATTTTTCGTTTCCAATTAATTTCAGAATCAATAAAGAGTATATCAGCTGCATGGTACTAATTAAAAAATGTATGTGGTGCATTATACACAGGATGCAATTCCATTGACACGCACCAGTCATACCATGTACAAGTAATATTGCATTGGTGCTGAAAGTAATAGCAAAGAATTTCGGAGTCTAATGGAATAATTTATTCGGAGAGGAATAACCTAGCAGTCAAGAATCGCATATTAAATACCTTGGGGTATCTACAGTGGTTTAATTTCCACCAATTTGGGCCCAGGAATAAATTTCTGAAAGAAACATGGCTCCTTAGAATTCCCCAACCTTCTCACCAAAAACCTGTCACCGCCTTCC
The DNA here is from genome assembly GCF_001483705.2 of Eufriesea mexicana. NCBI lineage: Eukaryota > Metazoa > Arthropoda > Insecta > Hymenoptera > Apidae > Eufriesea > Eufriesea mexicana. The sequence goes on from NW_016917307.1 coordinate 353,606, forward strand.
ACCACAAATATGTCCAAGTAAAAATTCGGTCGAAGGACGCAACAGTACGGCTTTATCTTTTATATAGTGCGCACAAGTAATATTCTCGGACCTCTTCTCGCAAAGACATGACAGCTCAAATGCTAAGGCGGCGTAGGTCCACGTTTGCACTTGTTTGCATGCAATGGAGATTCATTGAACGCAGAAGCAAGGTGCTAGACATTCAGTTATCTCTGTGAAAATGCATTCGTTGCAAGTACCGTGTATACACCGCCGAAATGCAATAATGTCTTCGCAGTAGTACGCATAGCGAACGCTAACTAACGGGTACTTTCCGATTGCAGATAGCAAGCCTAATATATACGCCGCGAGCCGGCGACTAGCCATTGGGCACGGTGCTCCATAATAGCGTTGTTCTAATTATTCGGCGATATAAACTATTGCACGCATGCGAGCAGAATGGTTTCCGGCGAACGTGTTTCACTCTACGGCAAAGCGTTTAAACGACGCACACTCCGAGGCCTTCTTCCGTCAATACTCAAACGATACGCTGTGTCTATTATTAATTCCCCTCGTCGTGGGAGAACGCGCGAATGGACGTGATTTAAAGAAATGTGTGTGATTGAAATACGTTCGGCTGCGGCAAATGGATACGTTCGAGACGTGTTTGGCGTAACCATTAACCAGACCTCTCTGCTGCAACGCTTATTCACTAGATCATTCATGCCCATCTTGTTTTGTGGATTTTGAAAGTTCGTCGTCTTCATTGTTCAGAAATAAGGGGCAGTTTCTTAGGAATTGTTATTACTTTAATTATTATTAACTACTGTATTCGGTACAGCATGATTTTACCGTTTACACAAATAATTGGAACGGCCAGTCCCAGTAACTCTTTCAGGAATTGTTAATTTTTAGTTTTATTCAGACGGAATTATGTAATAATATTATTATGTATACCATGTTTGAGTGCAGCTTTACGTAGAATTGCAGTAAAATATTTTAAGCAAGTTTTCTAGCCTCTAAATGGTCTTTAATAGTTTCTAAATGCCATATTTGTAGAAAAGATTGAAAAATGACGCTATCTTATAAGGAAATCGTAATGAAAGATTGGAGGATTCGAAGTTTTCATAATAAAATTTTATTAATTACTTAACGAATATCAAATATAAGCAATGTCCCAATTTAATGTACTTTAAATAAACCTCTATTACAAAAGAGGTTATAACAAAGAGTGGAAGATAAAGATAAATAGTGTATTACTTGTAACCTACCATACATTTTGCAAACCATATCGATACATGCAGGAAGTAATAGTTTGTGGTTCGTCCATGACAAATTTAGCATTTCCACTTCCGTTTCTATCATTCACACATAGTTCCGCCTAGTCATAAATAAAAGAAAAATTTATTTTCTCCCATTCCTTATGTCTACACGAATGAAAAATGTTTCCATTTAATGTTAAACCTACAATGGATTAAGTTTCTACTCACAAGCCTTTAATTAAGAATTTCGTATTACTTAATATCCCTATCTTCCATCTAGTACTGTAATATTGGCAACCATTCGGTATCTTCATGCAGTACATATTCACAGCGCTTGGAACTGATATACTCAATGTTGAAATTACTAAATTTGTAAATTACACAATTACTAAATTAATAAATTGTAGAGTGGCGAAAACTAGCATTGAACGACCAGAAATTGACATAACAACAATAGGAGAATAACAACATATCGAAGTTTCTAAACTATTTTGATGAAGGAAAGAACACCATGACAACTGAAGAGAAACACACAAGGACGTACACTGATTTAACTCTATTTCCAAAACCAGGCGACTCACGCACGTGCCGGTCACAATTGGTTTCTAAGGACACTGCACTTTTCCTCGAGGAACATGCTTTAATGCTTTCCCTAACCTACGTTTCACATCGCCATAGGGAGCATGGAACATAATTTTGTTACACAAAACAACTTTTCCATTTGCATCTAGAAAATATTCATTTGTTTAAAAGTTGTTTCTGTTGGCAAACGCCAATTAGTGGTTTTTTCATGAAATGGTATCCTACACTATCCTAGATATGACAGATACATAATTCGCTTTTATTCCGAATAAAGGATAAGGAATACTGTACCTTTATGGGAAAAAATTGAGAAACGAGGATAATCGATAAATTAATAATTGAGAAGCTGATATAGAATGCCAGGTGACGAAAAGGGACTCATTTCTTCTGGGAGAAAGATTAAATTATTCCTTTTAATATTGAAATTAGAGTGCTATATATGAGTAACAGAAAATTCTTCATTATACAATATTTATGATGAGGAATACTGCAACGAATCGGAAAGGGGATAGCCTTTTTATAGGAAAAAATTGAGAATGGTGGATGATCGACGAATATGAAAGTGATATGTGAAAATGGAGTGACGATACGAGGGGAAGAAGTTTAGAACTAATTTTCTTAATATCGAAATTACTGTTCTAAACGACTGATTTAATATTCGTCACTATTCAATATTAAGGATAAAGAATGTTGCCACGAATGATATCCAACTGAACCTAAAAAAGATAATTGCTACGTGGGAAGAGATTGAAGATGTTAGTTCATTTGTATCTCAATGTTTGTACATTTTCGCTGTTAACTAGTATTCATGCTCACTTCTAGCTTTTATTTTGAAGACACCTTTCTAATTCGTAATTCAGTTTCCTAACGGATAAATACTATTGAATATAGTTTCACAATATTTGACCATTTCTTCCTTAAAGGGTGTTCGTGAAACGTGTGCCATCCATGTCAAATTTTTCAAAATACCTATTTCTGTTCTACACAATAGTATATTATCGTCACGTTCCCAAACTTTTCCAAAAATTTATTTCAAAGTAATTCTGAAATTCCTATTTTCGTCTTGTGATAAGGGAGTCCAATTATTCCTAGATTGAAGTTGGAACTTTTGCACATCTCAAAAGGAACAGCAATTCCTGTATCGATGCATGAATGCGTGATAATACACATTAACCGATACACCGTTTAAAAGAACATATCTAAAATAAAAGGGCAATGACTTTAGTTTAAATTAAGAAGTTTTTATCGTTTCGTTCGTAAGAATTTTTCGCCTTGACATTGCACACGGTGTTGGTGAAATGGAAATAGAATCGCGTGAAGAGATGCATCTAGGGAATTGTTGGACGTCAGCGCATGTTCACTTTAAGCGGTGTGTTTGCCAAATCATGTTTCATTCATGGGTTTGGAGTTCCTAGGAGGACACTACATGCCGAAAAAGGTGTGGCGAAACATCAGCGTGTGTTTTGCATTATAAATTTCACGCCGAAGGTACGCCAGCGTGTCGTTAATTATTCGTCGGATCTCCTATGCATGACAAATAAAATACACTAATAACACCCACACTCATATCGATTTATTTATTTTTATTTATGCCGTAAATTTCACGTATTCGATTCACGATTTATTGCCCTAAATAATTTATTTATTTAAGTCTAATTTAATTGCTTAAATTTCAGTAAAGTTCATTTTCTTAACTTATACGGCACTAAAGGCAGTGCTATCAGTTCAAGAAAAACTGAATTACTTATGGTTGGTATCCATTAACATCTATGCTTTGTAACATTAGCAATTTAATCTCGTTTTAAAATTTTATGCATAGAGTGTAAATTACAAATTTGGAAAAGTGTATTGTACTGATGCGGAAGAATCGAAACGAAGGCGCGAGAATTAAAATACAATTTATACGCCAATTATGAACAACGCATCTTCCAGGATCACGAATTATAGGTTTTACGGATATTATCATGTTCGTCTGTTATAAAGTGAGCCAGAATATTCGAGATATCAAGAGTTGCACGCGAAGCAAGAGAGAAGTGGATCCGTGTAACGTGTAAAACGTTAACCACGGGGAATGGAATCACGTTGAAGAATGGCGTACATTACAGGTATATATTCCGTAATCTTTTTTACGAAACAGATGAAGAGTATCAACTTATATTGAACTCTCGCTGAAGGTTCTTCGTCCCTTTTCTACAGTGAGTAACTGTGGAAATATAGTGAACACTATGGAGGACCTCTGCTTTGATCTTTGTAAGTTGAATTTATAGGGGGAAACTAATCTTTGAAAAATACGATATGGAGATAGATATTTGAGAACCAAGATTTGGAAATAAAGTCACTTCGAGATATTGTAATAAGAAATAGCAATTAGTACCTCAGGAATGGGAAAGAAAAGAATGTATGATAAGATAAAAAATCCTCCTGTACTATATTATCAGTAATATTATTATGCAAGTTATTTTTAAGTCAAAATCTCTTTTATTTCCTACTTCTATTTTACATATGTAAGGACGAAATTTAGAGATATGGCTGAAAGGAAAGCTGAATTACTTGAAAAGTTGATTTATGCGTGTCCTCCTATTTAACAATAGCATCGAAAGTTTAATTACTTATTCCTATAATTAATAACATCCTGACACATCGTGAATATAATAAAAGAACGTTTAAGAGAATTATATTTAAAATAATATGATATAGAACGCAGGGTTGAAGTTTATATTTGAAAGTTAAAAGTGGGGGCAATTTTTCCTGCGAAAATATGGATTTAACATAAATGCCTTTAATTAACCATGCCAGTAAGTAGCAGTGGCAAGAATAATTACCAGAGTAATTAGGTAGATTATATTCATGCGAAAGTTTCGTAACAAAACGTTATTAACCGGTTGATTGAGAAATAAAACTTCAAGTGTTCATTTTGTGGCCGGCTTCATTATCCGCTAACCACAGGATCCCTTCAACTGAATCACAATTAATTACATAATCTAATATTACGTTACGCATAATTCGTACTGCTGAAAATATATCAGAATTTCACTTTGAAACTTAATATTTTATTCTGTTCTTTATTATTCCTATTTCACCAGATTCTCATTTAACAAGGAACCTTTAATAAAATTGGACGCTAATTAAAATTAAAAAGCTCACATTCTTTCTAGAGAAATTTTATTACTATCATCCGTTACTATTGAATGCGCTGTTAATTAATTCAATGAAAACGAATTCTATTTGGAAAATCTCGTCCCTTACAATCAATACCAGAGGAACAGACTATTATTCAACACTATTATTACCTTCAACGTTGGTTTATTTTGCCAAGGCTACAACTGTCGTCTCTGCTTCACGTCATTACTAATATTTGTCAATAACTACAGGAATTACATATAATCCACTTCCAACTGTGTACCGATACACTGATTTATGTATTGAGGACTCAAAGAAGAAAATTGACTATAATGTACGACAATTATCAGGTAATAAATATATTGCAGACAAGCATGGTGTAGTACCACTGTAGCATTTCTATCAAATATCACGTGCTGTGAAAAAGTTAGTTTACATATCTAACGAAAGTATTTCTTACTGGATATTGTTCACGATAAGAAATGCTATTTTCATTATAAATAAACAGAGGAGGAGAATATTATGAGCAATCATTCGCAGGAAAGCAGATTTGAAATTGAATATATTGCGTATTAGTTTTACGCCATCACAATCTATTTAGAAGTTCAATAATTGTTTTAGCCTCATTAAACGCGTAGGAAATTTTAAATTAATAGCAGTTTCATTCAATCTATCTGGTTTAAAATTCTATTCTTGAAAAACATATATCTTTGAATAAGCTTATTCTAGTTTTATTCACTTTTATTATTACCTCTAACAGCATAAAGCTATAATGAAGTATTAGAATACTAGAGTACTAATTATATTTCGTCAAGATATTAGAATGTTCTCCTTTAATCGGTAAGAGTTATCAAGTTCAGAAAACCAAGGGGAATGGATATTTCTGGACATTTCCTTTCTCGTGACACCTGCATACCTATTAAGTCACAAAAAGCGGTTAGTCTAACAAGATGTGGCTGACAAGGAGTACTAAATGTACGAAACAGTGAAGTCAAATAATGGATATTCACATTGAAATAGTAACACCAATTGCTTCCATAAAATAATTACATATATGCTAGCTGTTCTTAAATGCCTGATACTTCGAAATTAATGGATCACTGAGAATGATTCGCATTACCAAATATTGTAAGTGTGAAAGAATTATCGAAATACGATGCCATCTATACCTCAAAACGAAGCTTACCATATATTTATGTAACTTCTTTATATCAAACTTGTGTTCTAAATTCGTATTATGTAAAATAAAGCTTAATACATGTACTACCAAACGCGTTAAGAAAAGGAATTCCTGATTTCCCGTTTACACAATTATTTAAAAATATACATTTTACGTGAATATTATTCTAGACATTTATCATTAGGTTAAGAGAATGGTTTTCCACAGTCCCTTATCTTTATCGAATTACTTCATATGACGTATACTTTATTGGGACATACGTTGTTTACCGGAAGCACCAATATTAGGCCAGAGACACTCGCACAAATTTCTGCATGACAATTTTGATTCTCGAATCCACTGATGAGGACAATTAACCTAGTGTCTCTAACAAAAATGAAAAAACGCGATGCACAATTACATCGATATAATAGTCCCAACCATTCCCATCAAATTATTTGTAAGGCAAACAATTTCTAAATACGAAACGCTAATGCTCAATGGTTAACTGCCGAATAACTGCAAAACCGAAACACAATCGAGATTTCGCAGCGCTTGTAGATAGTGGTCCTCGAATCCACGACCTTTTAAACGTCCGGCATTGGAAAACGAAAAAATGTATAAAAAGCACATTCTATTACACATTCCATTCCAGATTCTCGTCTTACCTGTCCAAGGGGAATCGACCACTGCGGTTAGATATCACATCAATTACACCCCTCAAGGCATACACGTTTACCATCCTCCGCTCAACTGTGAATAAGCTAGTGTTGTACCGTTTCCTCCGTACAGAGTGTCGCCAGAAGACCGAAATTTCGTTATGCCTCATTGCCTCCCATTTAATGCAACCGAATCACAAATCTCCGTAGAGGATTCTGTCGGCGGACCGATTAAATCAAATTTATTTCGTGACGATACTTGGACAAATGACAAGTGAGTGCAGAATTAGACTCAGAAGGATACAGCGAATAAACTATCTGGAATACCGGCAATAAGACAAAGGTGTACCTTGTCAGTTACAATAATAGCAATAACAATTAATCGTCTGTATTTTCAAAGCATTTTCAATTGCTCCATCTGTAGCGAATAAAATGAGATGTCTGCATTGGAAGATATGGCAGAAACAAAAACATTGTTTCGAAAAGAAGGATTAAAGATGTTTGCGGGTTTCCTTGAGGTGCCTTATTCAGTCTTTTCACTTTAACTGGCAACGGAAGATAGAAACGAATAGCAAATTGTAGATCTACGACGTTGATCTAGTGGTATAAGCGGTGTGCAATAGGTTGAGAAATTGTTCGTGGGAGTAAGATGTACAGAATAATTTCAAGTAATACTGTAGCATTAGAAACAATTACTGTATTATGTAAATATTTTGTAAGGACGGAAATATAATAGGAAGATTGTAGAAAGCGAGTAAATACCTCAATTTAGAAATATGGATAAAACTTGTATGAGTGATGGACCTATGATGGATCTAATTGGATATATGTAAACAAATGTAAAACATACAGACTAATTTTACCCCCATTTTCACTCATATCTTTGAAACGACATATTCCCAGCATTTGAATCTTTATAATGATATACTGTCTCTGTAACTTACATTAATGTTATAGTTCATATTCACACAAATTGTTCGTGCATTTTTCAAATTGGACTTTAACTCATTCTAAGATTCGTTTTATTAGATCCTACCGTATATAAGCTTTTTAATTACCAAAATCACTTCATTTCCCTTCGCATGACTTCACCCCATAGTACCTGCATACCCTAATTTCCCGCGAATTTTTACAATAATTTGCCTTACGTAGAATCTACGACTTCTTATTCTCATATTTTCAAAAAGCGTGCAAACTGCTTCATTAATACCATAGTCAAATACAACTTTATGAATAATTTGCGCAAAGAAAGTTTTCCTATGATTCACTGTGATGTGCTGATATCATGGTGAAACGCTATTCAATGCAGGCAATTTTGTTTGAGGAAGGGAAGGAAATTATCGATGGACGCACTCTTGTCCTACACCTTCTGAAGGAAGAAAACCAAATAATGAGCTGCAGATTATTTATCCGTGTCTAGCGACGATAGTAGAGTGCAGAGATTTATAGTCCCACTTGTCTTGTATTGGATATATCAGAGTAGAAAACAAGTTCGACGTACGTGGCTCTACGTACAGGCTCGAAACCAGGCTTAAGGTCAGCACTCCAACGTGCGTGTTTCTGACTATCACGTGGAACCGTACGAGCAACTTCATTCGAAGTAGTTCTGTTCTAACTGAGACGAGATAAGGCTTATCAAACTCGCACGTTTGACCTCCAACGATAGGTCCCTCCTTCACGATTCCTGATCTCGTTGCGGTTATAACGCACCGACATACTGCTCCGATTATACCAGTGCAACAAGAATCGATCCACTTTCTCGTAAATTATTTCGACCTCATTGTCTAAGTTGATGGTAGACGGCTTAAATTACGATGATAAATTGGGAAATAAGTACTGGATGAACGATGAAGCATCATCTGAGTATGTTTATAACAATGCATATTGGAACAGCATCTCTGAGAGAAATGGACGAGGAATGTTTTGGAGAAGCTTTCGAGGAAAATGAGGGGAGACGAGATTTTTTAAAGGAAAGCGCCGAGGGAGGAGTATTGGGTGGTATGAGTGGTGTCTATGATGGGAAGTTTTGTTGAACTGGTAATCTTCTTAGTGCAAGATTGAAGCGAAGCAGGAAGGTGATAGTTGGACCGTTGGCTGTGTATAAGTATATGTGAAACGTACACTTAAATAAATTAAATATTGACCGCGCAATTAAGGTAACTAGTATTAATCGAATGAGTTAGGTAGTGGACAATGAACAGATGGTGTAATTAATTTCAAGCATTTATGGGCGGCTGTATACACGTTTTAAAGGTATAAGGATTAAACGCGGTATAGGGACCGAAAGTTCTTGCAGTTGGATATTTAATTACTTCCAAATAAGGCTAACTATGAAAATTTTTTAATGATAATAAGGGCACGTGTCTACAACTATTACATACTACCCTTAGGAAAATAGGATTTGCAACTTAATTATTAAACAGCCAATTATGCTCTCGGTCAAAGAATGTATGAATCGTTAAGTTTACTGTTAATAACAAATTGCTCATAGCATGAACATGTAATAAAGATGAATGGAACGAAAATAACTAACAAGATTTAATAATAAGTTTCTTGTAGCGCCGAATAAATGTGTTTGATAAGGGAATACATAGCTCTAGGCAGCACTATCCAATAAATTTCAACTTGTCTTTGGATCTGTGATAACCCTTTGATAATTAATTTAGAGTTTACTTTATCAAAGACGAATGCGCAACTTAAGTGGCTATATCATTCTTAGATTTAAAAAAATGTGCGTTTATACAAGAATAAGCAGTGAGAGCGATAGGAGGTTTATTCCTGCCTTCGATGTTGGATGAGAGTATCACGAGTCAATCAAAGTCTCTAATTAAAATTATTATTACTTCTAAATAATTATAAATAGCTATCAGAGATTAGAAATAACCCTCCGAGCTTTATTCATACACATATTCCTGGATTTTTATAAAATGCTTATTAAATGGTACGCATTATTTTCAATATAGAGCATTCCTTACATTTCTCTGAAGAAGAAACCACCCGGAAGCAGTATTAGGATGACGTTCAGTATTAATATAACGGCGAATATATGTGCTGAAACGGAGAAACATACATATAAAGGGTAGTACGGTTAACTTAGCATAACTATATGTACAGCAGAATTCCTTAATCAAGAAAGCACGTAAATGGTATCATTAATTTTTTATAGATTATTGAATTTATTGTAAATATCTGATTGATATTGTTAATAACGAATAACCCGAAACATACATTTACATACATTTACTTAATTACTAGCGAAATCGACAAAGTTACAGAATCCTCGGCCGATTTCGGAAACCGATTGGGTCTCATATAAAAGAGGCAACGCGCGAAATTTCAGGCGCTTGCCGGGTGGAGTTCGATCGAGGTACCTCGGAGGCCGGACCTCACACTTCCTTGACTTCACCAGTGGCATCTAGGCGTCCTCCCCGGTGGTCAGAGTTGGTCACTCTGGCTTTGGTAAATAAACATTTATACCGTCTTTTTCGATTATATATTCTCGTTGCGATTCAGATATACCGCTGCTGCCTTTAATATGTCTCATCGTTCCACTTTTTAATCAGTTACTTCCCAGGACCAATCTACATATTTACTTTTCAGATTTATTACCTGAATTCGCTGTTTTGAACTCGAGTCCAGTTGTTGTGTTTACGTCTATATAGTAACGTCTAAGATTTCGAATAGGTTGTCGGCGGAGTTGGTGCTGGAACTGGGGTGGTGGTGAGGTGGAGATGGATGGCGATCATTGTCTAGATCTTCTGGCTAGTCGACAGCAATTGACGACTCCACGTATATATCACATCCCCCCGCCCTCCGCCAATGCTTTTTTTGGTACAGAATCTACATGTTTCTTTTTCCGAATACTTTCATCGCTGGCTTGTTATCTCGAATTCGGTATTCCTTTCGGGTTTTTATTTAAAATAATATAATCTCTTTACAGCATTCAGGTGACCCATTATTTAATCTGGAAGGCTGCGAAGGACAATGAGAGGTGCGTGAATTTCGGCACAACTAGTTACAAGATAGAAGACACTGTTGGAAGACGAGGGATCCTTACGCTTAGACCTAAGTCGTTATAAACAGTTTTAGGATCCATTACTGGGCAAAGACTCACGCGCGCTATATAAGGTTGGCTACATAACATGGAGCGATACATCTACTCCATATTATTTCCCTGTTACCCTCTCGTTTACCAAACATGTCGAAATTGTTCTCCCGATAATCGCGATCGTCCTTAAGTACCAACTAGCCTACGCAACGTTCTTCCGTGTACTCGATAACTCCATGCATCATAAGTCATCGTCGCGACACGTATCCGAGGCTCATTCAAGACCATGTCTATTTCATCATGCATCGGATTCCAGGATGGCCTTCGAGTCACTGTTCTTCTGTAGTCAATACGAGATTCCAGCAGCCCTAGTCGTACGCTTCTAGGTTATAGGCATGTAGTTGTTCCGGCATGCTTGTGCAGTCATAAAATATGGAGTGATTATGTTCTACCCATTGGGGCAGAGTCCGGTAATGTCTATCCGGTTGCCAGGTGTCAGTGGACACTCGTAGCGGCTTTGACGTTTCATTGATGCTGGGACTACCATGGTTCACGGCTATGTCATGGCAAGATCTGCAGTGGCTGTGGTCAGCTAGGCCAGGTCGTGATGATCGCGTTGGATCGTTTTGCACGCTGGGGTACGTTTCGTATGCTGGTCTGCCTTATCAATAATCGCAAACACGTTCTGCGATTATAACATAGCATTTCTCCGCGCTTTCCTTACCTTATTTCCCAATTTTTTGGGAACTTAGATACTTTAGGGTCTGTTGCATTGTAGCGTATTATCTTTGCGTCAGTGGAGCATAGGTTTTAGTATACCAACCCGAAAACCTTTTTGTAAGACACAAACTATATTAAAGTGTCAGTAGCTTCACTTTAACTTCCTTCGCTCCAAGTTGGATTGGGTACCATTGAATTAAATGTCACCTGCAGGCATCGCGACTAGGGCACATGTAGGATCCCGATGCGTAGCCACATCCATGTTTTGTGTCCTGTTAATTGGTATCGCTTTCCAAAGTGTAATTTTAGGAAAACCATGTCAAGCTATATGCCACGTACAAAGTCTACGATATTTGTTATCTATTTTAAGTTTTCAATGTTCTTCTTGAGCTCAGAAAATATAAAGAGAACAGAAATTATTCTAATGAAATGTAAGCTGGGAGATTACAAATTTTTTTCACACCTATTTTTTTTCTACAGGGCGTCAACAATAAAAGACATATCTGTAACTAGGATTCGGAGGCTGTTATAATATGCATTTCATCGCATATTGCCAGTAAACTACGAAGATACTAACCAACCTCTACTTTAAAAGGGGCTTATAGTTTATGAAATGAAAATTTGTGATCCATGGCACTTGTTTAACTTATCACGCGACAGGATACCATGGACATAAATTAATATTAGTATTATTAATTTAATACTATTAGTTGCATTGTTCGAACTAAGGCCTCGATTAATTATATACAGTATTCGATTTTCAGCTACATACATTAAGTACAAACCTAAAATTGGCTAAATCTCTAGAACTTTTACCATACGCGGTACCGTTCTTGCAGCAAAGGACGGGGCGGCACAAACGAGATAAAAACAGTGTGTCTGCGACGCTTGGCAAAATAACGTTATATTAAGCACATTTCAATAATACTTAATCGTCGTGAGGTGTGAGCAATGCAATCCTTGACGCTTCATGAGAATGGCGTAATCTCGATTACCTCAGAGGGACGAGTCAGACTGCAATTAATGCCAGTACTTCTTTCCATTGTTTCAATAGACCAGAACGCTTTCTGAGACTCTTTCACTCCGTTTAGGGCAATTGCGGTAGGCCGGATAAAACAAAAATCACACGAATTCCCGATTACTGCAAATGTCGGAGTGCGTGTACCAATCCCTTTATTAAAATTGGGAACCACGTCCTACGAATTTCAAATCCATCTACTGCACCTAGATTTAGTCATTTGTAGTCGGTTTTAACACTTACCGAATTTAATTTTAGCATTCCTTTGTTAATAATCCTGTATAGATTTTAAAAAATGTTATCTGTAACATCGTCACACAACTTCACTCTCTATCTTACGAATGTTGATTGGAGTAGGTTTCCAATGGTAAATGTACACATTATACCATCACGCGAACCTGCATTATACATAGCTTCTGCCACACACGTGTGGCAAAACAGCATGCTTCGTAGTGCTGTCCGAATTTGAAACTTATACAGTGAAAGTGTTAAATGGATTTAACAATCCATTTAACATCTTCGGTGGATACTTTTGAATTAGTCAGCTATGACCAAATTTAACATAATTCTCAATACTTGTCGTACACTATATATCGTGCCAAATATATCTCTTGTCTCCATTCATGTTCCTACCCAAATTACCCAATACTCCTCATGAAACTTTACCAAATTCTTCGCTGAATCTGAGAAGATAAGGCATTTCTAAGAATTTATATTTATAACGTAATTACCAGATATATTTCGTCAAAAACAATCACACGAAATCCATACAGACTCCATAAATAATTCACCAATGACAAGAACAATAAAACACATATTAACAGTAGAACTACCAAAGGGGACGAGATTACTTGCTTCAGATAAACTGTCTTCGCAAATACCAAGAGTATGCAGCTTCATATTGCAAAATAAACTTAGTTTCGCGCATTTTCCATCACGTACACGTACCTTTGCGAAGGTTACAGGGATAACGAGGGTCGAATGTACAAAGCCTAGGTCAGTTTCGGAATCCGTGGGTAACGTGACGGACCATTGGTCTGATAATATATGCTCATGTCAATCTTTAGTTGAAGCCGACGGTAATTGTCGTTTAATCGATCTGTGAAGTTAAGAGTCGAAGTGGAACAGGGTTGTAGTATTGCAATAATGTGTTGTACGTTGCTGTAAGACGAGGAGGAATTCGTAACTTTAATGTCATTCTCGCATATTTATGTTGTTGTTGCCAGTAAATATTACCACTGTCCAATCTCTGTACTAATATCGATTTTTATTCGATTTTGATCACTATTATGTTTGGTCTTTTATCTTCGATATATCGATTTAACTCTTTGCGCTCGAGCGGCGGGATTCGGCCGCCGTTTGATAAAATTTTGAAGCCCGATATTCACAAATATGTCAAATTCCAAATAGTGTAACCGTGTGCGAGGTATTGAAATCAAATAACTCTACCTGCTTTTCACCACACGGCTTCTTATTCCTGCTCCGAAATTTGTCCTCAGCGTTGCAACGAAGATTCTTTGATCTCTTCTCGCTCTTTGGCCAAAAAATCGTAGAGTGCAAATGGTTAATTGCCAACAATAAAGTTTATGGTATTTAGGTACTCGTTACAGTTTGATGGTTCTAATGTTGACAATGCATTTTAAGCAGTTAACAATTTCAAATTCCCAAACAAACATATAAATTCTATATCCTTGTCATTCTTTAATTCATCTACAACGCTGACAGATTCCTTTCTCGCATTCTCAGTCAAATTACCCTTAGCACATTTGGTAAAACGTAACCTACGTTCTAATATTCGTCACTTTCCAGACAAACTGTACGAAGACATGCAACAACCTTCGTTGGTTGTTCGAAGATAGACGCAACACGAAGAGTAAAGCTTGGAACACAGCAGTGGCAAAGTGAGAAGGCAGAAGGAATGCGAAGATTTGCTTTTCTACGGATGTGGATCAAAGGCGAAAATATGTTTGGTAGGAAAGAAGTGACCAAGATCCTTGATTACAAAATGAATACTCCTCATCTTCAGCAAACATGCACTTCAAAATAGATGGACAGGTGTACGTGCATCATTTGCTTACTACAGTGACTCAGGATTACCTATCTGATATATTACTAACCACTCCATATGCCTTATCAACTTTGATACAATCCCCGACTTCCACAGTGTCGTGATCTCTTAGCTCCCTCCAAATTCCTCAGGGACCAAAGTGATCTCCGGTCCTTCTTCAGACTTTTCTTCCAAAGTTACAACTTTCCTCTCTCTCGAAATCCCCGCCGCTTTATTCAGGATCTTGAAAAGTTCCTCCATAACATATCGATGGAAAGTTCAACCCTGCCGTGTCTGGAGTTCGCCCGCATATGACGCACCGGCTCGGAACGATTCCTAGTAAGGATAGACCGTGGATGAGGCGTAACACCTTGCCCAGTGTGTCGCTTCGCACGGGGGCAACGTTGTCAGACAAAGTAAGCAGAAGTTCAGTGGTATAAATAGAGCTTTCTCCCCACCCTCCGCGCATACAACACTCGCTGACTCCACTTCCACCCTTACTTTTTTCCCTTCCCTGCTACGTGCTTTCTTCCCACGCCGAATTGACGCAGCGTTCGTGTCAGGGGTGGCTTGATCGACATGCTTCCTGTCCGCACTTCCTCTAAAAACGACCACCGTGTGCACTATCGACGGTAGAAGTTAGACAGTGCCCAGAGAGAAATTGCTAGATCTCGGATACGCGGAGGATTATCTCCCAGAACCTGTCATCTTTCGAAAGACTATGATTTCAGCCAGGCCTTTGGTGACCTCGGTGTAGATTTGTGATAAAAGTTTGCTTGTAATATTGCCGAATTTTGCGAAGAATTTATTTAGCGATTGGTGGTAGGAAATTGTTTAGTACTTTGACGTATGCTTTGGCCAATAAGTAGGAAATTTTTGTTTTATGTTGGTTCAAAATTATGCCCCAATTCTTTAGAGAAATATTAACATACGCTGATGCAATGATTATAATAAGGAACATATCTAATACGATACTTATTGCACTTTTTATGCTACGAAGCTATTATTTCTTTTAAAGTAGCAACGTGTAGAGAAATTAACTTTAGGAAACATTGGATTCGGCCCTTTGAGTATATCTGTGCGTGCTTCATGGCATGTTCGAAACGAAATATGTCAAGAATTGGATATCGAATACGTTATTGATTCAATGGATTACTTGCTCGAACGTTTTACACGCAATCTGGTCTTACACGAGAACCGCATTACTATCTTCGACGGAAGATTGAGCGGCAAATGTTTGGTATTATTATGCAAACGATTGCCCAATATTTGTTGGAAAATCTGATTCGATTTTAGTTTCGAGTGAATTCTCAGTTCACGGGAATTAGCAAAGTATCGCTTAGCCAATTTTAGAATGAATATAATTTCACTTTTAAGCAGCGCAATTCATTATTTCGAATCTAAACCCTTTGCACCTGAGCCACTAGTAATAAGAAGGATTATAACCTTTAACGCACGTTTGAGGTTCATATATTTCGAAATCTGTTGGAATATCTTTAGGAGATGCTTAAACATCCGTAACGTTATTAAAGCGGCTAAATATTTTATTTTCAGTATTTATAATTCATTTCGTTTGGAACGAGTTTTCATTTGTAACATAGAATACGTTTCCCGCCCACATAAGGAAAATAAGTATCTACATTTGGATGTAGTCGCTAGTGTTATCTACACAAAATATCAGTTTATTGCCTAATGCTATGAAGAATATGCAACGCAGGGGGAAATATTCTTAACTACTACTAACCATGGCAAGTTAATTGATCTTAAACTACATGGCTTGAAATAAATTTGATTTCTCAACCTCTAGAGTTACTTACCTCCGGTGGTCAGTGACACAACGTTCACCCCAATGTAACAAAAATCTTAAGAAATGTTTTACGCAATACCATATTACAAACGCGGCTCTGCGTTAATCTAGAATCCGTAGGAAGCACGCAATAAGATATTGCAAAGACATAGTAAGCAACATTACTATTTTCACATCATTCCAAATTTCCTTCTTCCTGTCGCCAAAATATCATTCTGAATTTTATGTTCACATGTATGTGCTAAACTCACTATACCAACTCCGACGAGCTTCCTTTCATAAAAAGCATAATCTAATCGAAACGGTTTATACCGTACCCATTCTAGTACTATTTCGAATTACCTTTGCTATAAGATATTCACAAAATTCCTGCTTACATGACTACTCAAAATGGTGGCAGAGATTATATTTCACATCATTGTATTTACCAGGAGCACCTACATGCGCGTCGTAACCAAATACGAATAAATTCCCACGTATTATGAAATCCTTGCAAAAGAAGACGGAAGAAACATTCCATCCTAACACGAGTATGCATGTGCATAACGATACCCGTGATTCCTTCGTGTGCACTTCTGTCACGATTATTAGCCATGGCCGTGTGGTTGCAAAGGGAAAAATGGTATGAGAGATAGGGAGGTCTAAAGGAAATGGACGGTGTTTCAGAATGATGTAGAATGTCACGCACACGCTCACATACACAGGGGAATGGAAGGAATGAGCGCAATCGTTGATCAAGCTGCGCCCATACTACGTGACGCGTGTCGTTTATACTTCATTAGTATTCGTTTTTCATCTTCCACACCTATCCACCGTGCACCATTCTTATCTCTTCCACCCTGCCTCGATCACTATGGCCATAGTTTCAATGCACCAATTCCTGCACCGCGAGTGTTCCATCATACTAGACATAACTTCCATTCTATTACTTGTCGCAATTCATATGTCGGAGCTCTGCTCCTCGAGCTTATATCGTTTCCTAACATTTCGAGCCTGAATTTGGATACTAGTGACTGTAAGCGACCATGTATAACAGGTGGTTGGCTGTTTTTGATATCCGTTGCAGCAAAAACTTTCATTCTTATTCTTTACTCATCAATATATTGGAAGAAACATCCATCCGTTAACGTTGCTTCATAATTTAATAGTTGTGGTTTGTGATGTGAAGCCAATCGATTCCGGTGAGGTTAAATGGACGGGTATGTTGAAATAACGACAGAAATGAGGCGAAATGCGGTATTCACATACATTTGAAAATAGATTAGATATCAAGAGGAGTGCACATATGGTATACTAAAGCACCCAATAAAGCTATTTGTAAGTAGTACATTACCGATGAATATAATTTTGGCTCAATCGAAACTATCACCACGGAATTAATTTGTATATTACCATAAAGCTCTCTTCTAACGAAAGGAACAGGAAAATACATTTTTCTACGACAGTTAATATATAAAGACCCCTTTACGTTCATTTCTACATATTGGAAATCCATAGTCCGCAGTATTTCACGCAAATTGGCGTACTATATTATACAAGTCTAATCTAAGTTACCACTTCACTTTGAAGAACATATAAACGGTTGACTATGTCAACCTATACATTTAATAACGCCGAGATATATAATCCCAAAACTTTAACTAAGTCATTTGGTTCCACGAAAGTGTTTTTATTTCTAGTTAGCAAATCATCTTCTCCGTGACAACTCTGTACCTATAAATTCAGCTAAAATTATATAACGTCTATGCGTGAGTATACACAGCAAAATTTGTCTTAATTCAATCATTTATGTGCATGTAAATATTCATACCAGACAAAACAAGCGACGAAGTTTCTCATAGAACCCGTATATACAAGGGAAGTAACGATAACTAAAATTTAATACCACTTGCACTGTGCATCTACGCATAAACTTGCATTTTATACACAAAAGAGGAAGAAATTTTTCATGACATGGCACAGCAATAGCGACATTATGCGACAAGATAGTCCACTCTATAAGCTTCAGTGCTTTTCGAATAAATTCTGGGCAGTATATATCAGTAAAAGGAAATTATTTTTGATTATAGGCAAATTTTATTGGAGGGTGTACGTTAGCGTTGCAAGAAGCAATGGATAAGAACTTTCAAGAAACTGTTACAATTTTCAGAATATTGTGTAGGATAAAAATAAAAATAGCAAAAATCAATTACTCATATCTATTTGTAATTGATTTTTGCTATTCCAAGAACGTGACATCGCAACCAGTATTTGCTACTAGATTCGGATGCACCACATTGAAATAGAGAAGATTTTGGAAGTGAGGCCTTTAAAATCACGTAACCTCTTCGTTCTGTCTTCTTTTCTTGACACGTTAGCCATGCATTACTGCGTTTCCATGACTTTTCACATAAACCGATAAAACTTGCAGATAGAGTTGTAGATTCTAATTAATGTTCGTTTGCGGTGCTAGAGACTGAAGATACTAAGCGAATGCGTATGTGACATGCGCATATAATGAATTTCGATATAAGGAACATAGATATCTGAAGGCTGTGCTCCTATTTCGTCGCGTACTTTGCGCTAAAATCTGTCCCAAGTCGTGACTACTTTCTCCCCAAGTGCCCAAAACCACAGCCCGGAATATATTCACTCGTTGAGACGAGCACATAGTTTGACCGTCATACAGATTTCATATGCCTTCCAGTTCCCCAAACCCGTCGTAGTTTCCCGGTGCCTGCGTCACGATGGCCATGGAGAATGTAGTTCAAGGAGTGTCCATTGAGTACTAACTAATTGGCTGAATTGAGTGGTTGTGGATATTGTGAAGTGAAAGGAGATGTAATCATTTCGTTAGGAAAAACGCATAACGGAGCGACGAGCAGTTCAATGGAATGGGACGATGGAAGTGAAGGTTAGAAGACGAGGCCGAGGGGAATGTGCTCGGATGAAAGGAGAAGGATGCGTGCGACCACCGCCCTCCGCCCTTTCGTTCCTTTCACCTCTACTTTTATATAGATTATGAGATATGAGAAGTACGGATTCCTTTTCTACAGAATCGAGTGCAAGGAAGAAAAGTGCACTTGCTAAACAGGAGTTGAGTGGGGAGGGTTGAGATTGAAGGGAGGGATGAAGCTATCGATTAGTTTTTGGACTTCTGGCGCTTTGGCTTTTAAGGAAGCATTATATAAGTATTACGCGACAGTATTAATGATATTTTGTTAATTAATGAGGTCACTTAACTCAACAAACTAACCTCGTCATGTACGCTAACCACGGGAATATAAAAGGTATATGACCTACATTGAAATGACCCACGCATACGCTACATGAAATATGCGAGCACAATTCTTATATCCGGCGAAGTACGTACTGCCGAATTTTGGATTGAATATAATGAATTAATTCTTTAATACTTTTACAAACATTATCGTGTGCGGCCAATTTGTTAACGCTATGTGTATGATCAATTATCATGTTAAGCACTGTTATCATTGGCTATGTACTTGACTAATGACCATTATAATAGGTAGTCGTATCTCGATTGAGGTATTATGCTCTTCCTGTTAACTGCCTGCCCACATTTTCTTTATACAATTAATCTTATCTCGCTACCTATGTCTAAGGAAGTAATTTTAATGCAATCTTCCTTGACATGCTCATTAAACGAATTGCCATCAACAGTTTGAAGGAACTTTAGATGATCTACCTTTCAATCCTGTCTTAATTATAACACAAAATTTTACCCTTCCGATTTCCGTCCTTGATTTCCTATTGCTCGTATTATAGTAAGCTCGACGCTCACACGAAAACGATGCTTGCAGTGTAGAAGCAGGAATTACACTCTAACAGGCGAATTCACATTCTAGAATAGTAAAGGGAAGTATATTGTGCAGGGTTTGGCACTTCATCGGAGTGAGCCGTTGAATTTTTAATCACTGTTACTGTTTTCGCCGTTCACAAGCTTCGTCCGGATTCGATGGCATGGAAATAGGGAACATCGATTAATTATGTATGAAATTTTTAGGTTCTACCACCACAGCAGCGCGCTGCAGAACGTAGCGCAGCAATGCAGAGCAATAAGTAGTACCGAATATCACCACATAGCACCGCAGAGCACACTGCTGCTCTGGTCGGCACCACACCGAGCAGCTCCGTTACCACAGCACAGCACTTCACTGCCCTGTACAGATTTGGATAAAGCCGTAAGCAGAAAAGAGCACAGCTGCGAGCAGCTGACAGTAGGAGGGCGCACCAGGGCGCAGGGCAGCCCAACGGAGTCCAGTAGTGCTCCGAATACCAAAGAACAGCTGCAAATAGCACAGATTCCTTAATTAACATAACCGATACTAACCGCAGCAGGGCACAGTGAATCGTCGTATACACCTGAAGGGCGGCCAATAGCATAAGGTCCTAACCAAAACCAACATAACGTATCCAAACATATCCCATCCAATATAGCCTAACGGCAGCAGTGCGAGGCAGATCGTTGGAAAGCGCTGCAGGCCACAGTGAATCGCAGAATCCATCGAATAGCAGCGAAAAATACAGATTCCAAACATATCCTAGCTTAACCAATCCAAGCCTGTCATACTCTAACCTCACGTACACTGCTTTCCGCAACTTAACTGCAGCTGGGATCAGCAGAACGCAGGAAAAGGACGCAGATGGCAGGTGAGCACTGTAGCGCGACAAATACCAGAGAATGCTAGCGTATAGCAGAGATTCCAAGCCCAAGCTAGCCTAACATAGCCTATCCATAGTTGAGCACGGCATAGTGCAGTTGAGGGCAGCAGAGCGTGGCACAGCTGATTAAAGAGCCGAATACCGTTGGTGGCAGCGCATATCACCTATTCATACCCTAACATTATCCCTCGTTGCACATCCCAAACCTACCATAGTAGAGCATATCAGTGTGAAACGTAGCGCAGCGGAAGAAAGCAGTGCATAGTAAAGCGACGAAGGCCACCGTATACCAGCCAATAATGTAGACTCATGTACAATCCTAATCTGACGCAACCTTATAGGAGATACCTTCCCAAACCTATCCAGAGTGGAGCATTGCAGAGTACACCAAAGTGTATCAGAGCGCAGCAGGGTATACATAGGAGATAAATACAAAGGAATATCATCATTGCCATTGAATTAACCTACTTGATGGTCATTAAATACTATAGCAATTCTTGAATGACCAAAGGATGGATCAACTATGGCTGTTGATATAGCAATTGAATATGCATTACTGACTGCTGCCATCCACTCAGTATTATTTGCATTGGTATATTCTATCTACTGGTTATCCAAATTCTAAGACGACGATAGAATGAGGAAGGTGTAAATCCATTATCGCTAGGGATATCAACATTAGGCATTACAGAAGTGGGTATATCTACTTACAAAATTATATGTCCGTGCTATAAACTTACCTACTGTCCTTCCAAATTGTATAGCAACCTATTAATGGTCAAAGGATGGAGTAATTATCCCCAGAGATATAAACAATTGAAGACAAAATGCTGAGCGTCGCCACCATTACTGTACCATTGCCATTTGAGTAATCCATTCAATGATCATCTAAATTCTGCAATAAACTATTGAACGAGAAAAGGCTAAATGAATCATCCCTAGCGAAGTTAACAATTTACAATGCGTTACTCAGCATATCCATCTATACGTTCCTGTAGCCATTGGATAAATCTACTCACTGCACATATAATTTCCACAGCAATTTCGTAATTACCAGTTGACATTGCAAATGTCGCTAGAGATATTATCAAGTGACAATACGGTACTGAGTGCAGAAACCTTCTGAGTGCCTTGCAATTTCATTAATCTATCCGCAGATAATCTTAATTCTATAGCACTTCTACAATGGTCAATGAATGCATCAATTATTTATAGAGAAATTCAAAATCGACAATACCTTACCGAGTATAGCCGTCTGCGTACTGTAAGTGTCATGTGATAAATCTGTTTACAGAACAAATAAATTTCACAGCAATTTTAGAATGATGAATGGATAGATCAATTACAGTAAGAGGCATCAACCATAGACAATTCACTCCCGAGCACAGCCATAAATGCAGTACTAATGCCATTCAATTATCCTATTCACTGATCATCTGAATACTATAAAAATTCTAGAAGAACGATCGAATATATCAATTACCGTAAGAAAAATTAACAATTGGCCATATGGTACAGAGTATATCTTCATCTTCATCGTACCATAGGTATTGCATTAATCTATTCACTGATCATTTAAATTCCATAGCAGTTCCAGAATGATCATGAGTAAAGCCGGCTACAAAACACTAAAGCACTTGTGATAGCATATGCAGTTATGACTCTTATTCCGCAGTAGATTTAGAATTGTCAATACGCATACCAATCGTCCCTCGACATAACGCCAATTGACAATACACTACAAAGGTTGACCATCAGCAGAGAAGCCATTGGAATTGTTTATTCACTGATCACACAAATTCTATAGCAGTTCTCGAATGATCAATGGAAAGATCAATTGTCGTTGGTGATATTAGAATTTATACTGCAGTACATAGTACGGTCATCTACAAAGCACTGTAGCCATTGGTTTAATGTATACTCTGATCATCTATATTCTATATCGATAGGTCAACTATCGCTAGTGGTACTAGCATCGGGCAACTCATTACCGAGGATTTGCATCTACAAGGTACTATAGCCATTGAATTAGCGTACACACTGCTAATTTTAATTCTATGGCAATACTAGGGTGATTAATGTGTAGATCCATTATTGCTAGTTATGATAATATACAACAAAACATTACTTAGTATAGCTACATACGCCGTACTATGTCCATTGCATCAATATATTCATTGACCGCTTACCTTTCATAGCAATTCAAGAATAATCAATGGCTGCACCAATTGTCGCTACAGTTATTCAATCTTAAGGATACTGTATTGAGTGCTGCTACGTTAGCGGAAATATAGCCACCTACGCGTTAATCGCGCCATTGAATGAATCTATTCAATTAATAACTATATCCCCCAGGAATTAAAGAATTATCAATGGATAGACCAATTGTCTCTAGGGACATTAACAGTTAAGAAAGCAGTAGAGGGTGTAGCCATCTAAACAGTACTACATACATAGCATTAACCCAATCACTGATTTGTCAATTTTGTAGCAATTCTTCATTGATCAATGGATAGATGAATTGTCGCTTGATATATCAGCAATTGAAATTACGGTACTCAGTATAGCCATGGACGCAGTGCTACAGGCAATTGGTTAGTCAATTCACTGCTCATCAAAATTTTATTGCAATTATATTGTGATAAATGGATACTTCAAAAATCGCTAGGGATGGTAACAATCAACAATTCCGAGCTGTGTATATCCATCTACGCAGTACTACAGCCACGTTGTTAATCTGCTCTCTGACAATTTAACTACCATATCATTTCCAGAATGATAAATCGCTAGATCAATTATCGCACGAGATATTGACAGTTGACGGTACAGTCCTGAGCCTTGCATCTTCAGGGAAATATAGCCACATACGTTGTACTAAGGCCAATTCATTAATATATTCAGTGGTCACGTTAACACGATAGCAATTCTATATTGACCAATAGATAGATGAATCTTCGCTTGAAATATTAACAATTGATAATGCGGCACTTAGTATAGCTATCTACGCATTACTATAACAACTGTACTGTTCTACCATCTGATCACATATGTTACAAAGCAGTCCTAGTATGATGAAAGGATTTACCATTTATCTCTGGGTGTACTGTCAACTAACAGTACAGTACATGGCAGAGCCACCGACAATAGCTATAGCTAACGCAATAACAGACACACTGATCAATTAATTTTGCACCAAGTCAAGAATCATCAATGTATATGGCAACAATCGCTAAGGACTGAGGCAAATAATAATACCGAACCTAATATAGCCATCCGCTCTGTACTATGGCCACTGCATTAATGAATTCGTTGACCATTAATATTCTATAGCAAGTCCAGCATTTTCAATAGATAAATCAACCATCGCTAGAGATGTTAGGATTAGCAATTAAGAACAGATTATTGTCATCAGCACAGGCACAGTAGTCATTGGATTAACCAATTCAGTTATCATTTAAATCCCACAGTTCTTCAAGAATTATCAATGAAAGGATCAATCATCTGTAAAGATTTAACAATTAACAATACAGATTTTAGCCACCAACACGTATCCATTGCATTAATCTATTCACCCATACTGTCAATTCTAAAGAAACTCTTCATTGACCAATGGATTCATTAATTTTCGCTTGAAGCATTAGCAATAGATAATACAGTACATAGTGTAGCCATATACGCAGTATTATTGCCTTTTTTCAGTTATCATGTAAATTCAACAGCAATTCGACGATTATGATTGGATGGATCAGTTATCTCCGGTGAGTGAGCAGTACACTACTATCTATAGCCCTCTAGACTGTACCATATCCATTGGAATAATCTATTCACTGATCGTGAAGCTTCTATGGGAATCCTGGCAACATAAAGGTGTAGATACTATCTCTGGAGACATTGGCAATTTGCTATAAAGTACCGGCTACAACAATCGGCGTTGCACGGTAGCAATAGTATTGATCTCTTCGCTGACCAGTAAATTCTATAGCAGTTCTAGGATGACGCTTGGATAGGTAAATTATCGCTGGAGGTATAGGCAACTAACGCATCAGTACTGAGTATAGGCACCCAGGAAGTAATATAACAATTGCATTAATCTATTCACTCTTCATGTAAGTTCTGTGGGTATTATCGATCGACTAATGTGTGGTTCATTTATTTCTAGAGAAAAAGAACACAGAAATACAGTACTGAGTTCAGCCCCCTATGGAGAACTGTAGCCATTGCATGAATCTACTCACGGATCATTTTAATGACATAGCAACCATATGATTACGAGTGGGTGGAGCAATTGTATCTTGAGAAACTAGCAATCAACAATACACTACAGACTATAACCATCTACACATTAATATATCCATTGCATTAATCTATTCACGCATCATGCAATTTCGATAGGAAATCTAGGTAGAACAATGAACAGATGAATTGTCGCTTGAAATATTAACAATTAGCTACAATGTACTGAGTACAGCCATCAACACATTACCATAACCATTGGGTCAACATATATAGAGGTCAACCTATTTCTATATAGCAGTTTTAAAATGATGAACGGATACGTATGCTATCGCTCGAGGTGATAACAGTTGAAAATACAGTAATCAGAATAGCCAATATCATAGTCCTGTAGCCAATGCTATAAAATGACATAACTTATTCCCTGATGATGTAAATTGCATAGCAACTAAAGAATGATCGATAGAGCGATCAATTATCGCTGGATACATCAACGATTGTCCGTACATTGCGGATTATAGTCACAATTACAGTATCGCAGCCATGGAATTAATCGTTTCAATGATCATACAAATTCTAAGTCAATTCTATAGCGATGGACGGAGAGATCTATAATCGCTATCGACTTTACCAATTCCAAATACAGTGCTGAGTATAGCCACGAACGTATTACTATACCCATTCGTATAAGATATTTACTGATTACAAAAATTATGTGGCAATCAAGAGTCATCAATGGGTGGATCAATTAACGCCAGATGCATTGGCGATTGGCAATACATTGCTGAGTATAGCCACCTGTCCTGTATTATAGCCAATGGATTAATCCATTCATTGATCATGCAAGTTCTACAGCAATACTAGAAGGATCATTGGATTGGTCGACCATCTCCGGAGATATTAACGATTGACTATACCGTGACGTGCACAGCCACCTTTACAGTATTAGAGCCGTTGAGTCAATCTATATACTGCTTACTTTATTCCTGCAGCAATTTTAGAATGAGCATTGTATAGCTGCACTATAGCGAGAGAAGTTAACAATTCAAGGGAGAGTACTGCGTGCAGCCATCCACATAGTACCATGTTCATTGGTATAAAGCATCCGCCGTAAATTCTATAGCAGTCCTAGTATGGTGAATAGATAGGACAATTATCGCCAGAGATAATGACAACTGGCAATATAGAAATGAATATATTCTTCTAGACGGATCTACATAACTTGTATTTGTTTATAAACTGAACATACACTTTCTGTAGCAATTCTGGAATGATCAAAAAGAATATCAATTATCGCCATAGGTATCAAGGAATGACAACACAGTAACCTGTATAGGCATCTACAGAGCGCCATGTACGTCTACACGATAAAATATCCTCTGCGTTAACCTATTCACTGATCGTGTAGGTTCTATAGCAATTCCAAAAATGAGCAATGGATAGATAAATTATTGCAAGAGGCATTAGGAGCTAACTATAATGTATTGTGTATAGGCATATAAGCACTCCTATAAAAATTGGTTTAATCCGTGGACGGACCGCAGACATCATATAGAAATTCAGTATTGATCAATGGATATATCAATGACTCCCAGAGACTCTAACAATTGACAACAATTTACTGAGAATACCAATCAACGCATTACTATAGCCATTGGTGCAATGCCTGTACTTATCGTCCTGTACCTTAGGCAGTTCGAGAATTATCACTGGATAGATAAGTTGAGGCTGGAGACATTGATAAATGGCAACACAGTACTGAGTGTGGCCATCTACACTGTAATGTAGCCGGCGCATTAATCTATTCTCTGATGATATGGGCTGCACAGTAATTCCCTAACGATAAATCCATACATCAATTATCGCTTCATATACATACAATTGATAATGCAGTACTGAGTATAGTCGTCTACATCGTGCTGTACCCATTGTATATTTCTAATCACAGATCATCTAATTTCTACGGAGATTCAAGAATTGTCAATGGATGTATCAATTATCGCGAGAGACATTTTCAATCTACAACTAGGTACTGTTTATGGCCGTCGAGGAAGAAATGTAGGCATTATTGGAATCTGTTCACTGACGATTTATATTGCGCTGCAGCTCCAGAATGACAAGGGACATATCAGTTATCGTTCAAGAGATCTAAAATTTACAATACTTTAGTATGGGTAGCCTTCTATACGCTTCTATAGCCACTGGTCTTATCTATTCACAGATTAGCTGCACTACATAGCAGTAGGAAGTAAGTAATAAATGAATGAATTATGGCTAGAGATAATAATACCTGATCATCCAGTACTGCGTACGGGCATCGGCATAGCACTGCAGGCGTTGGATTACTTTTTCACTGATGACATAAATTCTATAGCATTTCCAGCATGAGGAAGGGAGGACTCACTAACCTTCGACAAATGGACAGATGACAACAGCACTGAGTCCAGCAACCATCAGAGTACCGTAGGCGTTGGATTACTTTGTCAACTGACGACGTAATTTGCAAAGAAGTTGTAGAATAACGTATGTATCGAACGGCCGTTGCTAGCGACATTTACAACTCAGAGTACGGAACTCTGTGCATCAACAAATAACGCACTCTTGCTGTTGGATTAACCTGTTCAGCGATGATTTTGGTTCTATAAAATTGTAGAATGACAAACTGCAGATCGTCTATACCTCGAGGTATTAAAAATTGACAAAGCATTACTGAGTAGAGCCGTCATCACTGTACTGCAGCCGTTGGATTACTTTTTCACTGCTGACATAATTTCTATAGCACTTCTGGAATGAGAAAGGAAGGACCCACTAACCTTCGATAAATGGACATTTGACAACAGAGTGCTGGGTAGAGCAATTATCACAGTACCGTAGCCGTTGAATTACTTTGCCACTGATGACGTAATTTACAAAAAAATTGTAGAATAGCATATGTATAGAACGGCTGTTGCTAGTGATATTTGCAACTCAGCGAACGGTACTTTGTGCATCAGCCAATAACGCACTGTTGCCGTTGGATTAACCTCTTCAGCGATGATTTTGGTTCTATACAATTATAGAATGGTAAACTGCAGGTCCACTATTCCTCGGGGTATTAACAATTGACAACGCATTACTGAGTATAGCTGTCATCACTCTACTGCAGCTGTTGGATTCCTTTTTCACTGATGACATAAGTTCCATAGCATTGCCAGTATGACAAAGGGAAGACCCATTAACCCACGATAAATGTACAGTGGAGAACACAGTACTGAGTGCTGGCACCATGACGGCACCGTAGCCGTTGAAATACTTTGCTTACTGATGACATAAATTGTATAGCAATTCTAGAATGACCTATGTATAGAACGTTTATGGTTAGTGACATTTACAATTCACAGTACGGTTTTTACTCCATTGGCCAGCATAGCACTGTGTCCGTTGGAATATTCTGCTCAATGGTGATTAGGTGCTATAGCAATTGTATCATGATAAAATACAGATCCATTAACCCTCGAGATATTAACAATTGACAACACAGTAAGGAATACAGTCATCATCAGAGTGCTGCAGACGTTCGATCGTATGTCCACTGATGACGTATAATCCCAAGAAATTCAAGAGTAATCAGTTTGTAGTACGTTCATGCCTATGAATATTTACTATTGACAATAAGCCACATAGTACATGAACCAACAAACAACTGTACCCGTTGGATTATGCCGTTAAGTGATCATTTTAATCCTATAGCAACAACAGGGTGACAAAGTACAGACCCATTGTCCCTCGAGATATGAACAGTTGCCAAAAGAATACTGAGGACGGCCCTCACCTCTGTACTGCTTCCGTTCGATTACCTTGTACACTGATGACTTAAATTCTATAGAGTATCTAGAGTTATGAATCTCAGATCCATTATTCCTCGGTAAGTTAGCAACTGATAACACAGCAATGATTACAGCCGTCATCACAGTGCCGTATCAGTTGGATTACTCTTATCACTGACGACGAATGTTGCAAAGCAACGCTATAATAACCTATGCATAGAATGGTTATGGCTAGTGACATTTGCAATTGTTACTGCGATGCTTAGTGAACCTACCAAAAGAGCACCCTTGCCGCTGGATTAATCTGTTCTCCGATGATATATATTCTGCAGTACTTCGAGAAAGAGAAAAGACAGATCCATTATAACTCAAGCTGCCAACAATCGATATCACATGATGAGTACTGTCATCATCCCCGCGATGTAGGCGCTGGACTACTTTACCCACTGATGACGCAAATTGCAAGGCAATTCCAGAATAACATGCGTATAGGACGGTTATATCTAACGATACTTACAACTGAGGGTACGGTACACAGTTCATCCAGCAGTGAAGCACAGTTGTCGTTGGATTAACATGTTCAGTGATAATATTGAATCTACAACAATTATAGAAAATCGAAGTGAAGGTTCATTATCCCTCGATATATTAACGATAGGTAACACAGTGTTGAGTACTCCCATCATCACAGGAGGGTAACGGATGGCCAAAATTGTCCACTCATAATGTCTGTTCTAGGCCAATACTATAATAAACAATGTTTACTACGTTTATGGCAAGAGATGTTTACATTTGAGTGTACGGTACATCGTACATGTACAAATAGAGCACAGTTACCGTTAGATTAAGTTAGTCACCGAAGGTGTATTTCCAACAGAAATTGTAGAATGAAAAATGAAGTTCCATTTGTACGTCGAGAAATAAACAATTGACAACACAACACTGAGAACAGCCATCATCTAAATTATGTAGCCGTTGGACTGCTGCGTTCAGTGATAACCTCAGTTCCAAAGCAATTCTAGAATAATCAATGCATACTGCGGTTATGGCACGTGATATCTACAATTGACAGTACGGATCTGAGTACATGCACCAATATAGCACTGTAGCCGTTAGATTTAACTGTTCAATGATTATTTAAATTCCATAACAATTCTAGGGTAGCAAAATACGGATTCACTTAGTCTCGAGATATGAACAATTGACTACAATGTACTGAGTGCAGCAACAATCACAGTAATGCAGCTGTTGGACTACTCTGTTGGCAGATAAAGTGAATTCGAAGGTGATTCTAGAATAACCTATGTATAGTACGGTCATGGCTAGCGACATTCACAGTAGACAATAAGAAGATTAGAACATCTAACAGCAGCGCACTATTGCCGTTGTATTAATCCATTAAGTGATGATGTACATTATACTGCAAATCGAGAATGAAAAATGAAGTTCCATTATCCCTCGAGAATTTGACAATTGACAACACAGCACTGACTGCAGCCATCATCACAGTAATGTAGACGCAGGACTGCTTTGTTCGCTGATGATGCAAATTGCAATACTATTCTGAAATTATCAATGTATAGCACGGCTTTGTCTAGAGATATTTCCAACAAACTGTACGCTGCACACTACATCCACAAATATTGCACTGTAGCCGTTGGACGAACCGGTTCAATGATGATTTAAATTCTATAACAGTTCTAGAATGACAGAACACAGTACCCCGGCACTCAAGACATTAACATTTGGCATAACATTATTGAGTACAGCCATCATCACGTTACTGTTGCCGTTGGTCTACTTTGTCCACTGATGACGTAAATTCCAAAGCAATTCAAGAACAATCAGTGTATAGTACAGTTACAGCTGGAGATATTTACAATTTACAGTACGGTGCTAAGAACATCCATCAATATAGCTCTATAACCGTAGGATTATACTATTGAGCGATGGTAGAGATTCTATAACATATCTAGAATGAGGAAACAAAGGTCCACTGTCCCTCGAGGTATTAACAATTCTCAACAAAGTTCTGAGTGCAGCAAACGTCACAATAATGTTGACGTTCGGCTCCTTTGGACACCGATGACGCAAAACCTGAAGTAATTCTTGAATAAACTGTGTATATTGCTATTATGTCTAGTGACATTTAAAATTCGCAGTACGGTGGTTAGTACATCTACCAACATAGCACTATTGCCATTGTACCAAATTTGTCACTGAAGATGAATATTCTACATAAATTGTAGAATGAAACGTGAATGTTCATTATCAATAGAAAAACTAACAATTGGCTATCATCAAGGTACCGTAGATGTTGGAATGCTTTCTTCACTGGTGATGTAAATTCCAAAGCAAATCTGGAATAATCAATTTACAGCAGGGCTGTGGTTTAAGATATTTCCTATTGACAGTGTGGTACCTATTACAACCAGGAATACACCAGTGTAGCCGCTGGATTATGGTGTTCTATGATGTTTTAATTCTACGACACCTCTGGAATGACAAAATGCAGTTCCACTCTACCGTGAGATATTCACAATTGACACCACAGTACTGAGTACAGCCATCATGAGTGTATTGTAGACGATGGACTACATTGCTCACTGATGGTAGAAATTCTAAAGTAATTCTATAATAACCTATGCATAGTACGGTTATGGTTAGTGCTCTTTACAACTGACAATGCGGTGCTTAGTACGTCCAGCTAGGTAGCATTCTACAGCAATTTAGGAATGAACAATGGGGATCCATTATCCCTCGAGATATTTAAAGATGAGGACACCGTACTGAGAACCGCCATCATCGCGGTATTGAAGCCGTTCGATAACTTTGTACACTGAAGATGAAACTTCAAAAGCAATACCGGAATTGTCATAGTACATTACGGTCATGGCTTGAGATATTACCAACTGACAGTACGGTACTCTCTATATCTTCCATTATAGCACTGTGCCGCTGGATTAATCTGTTCAATGGTAATTTAAATACTGTGGCGATTCTAGAAGGACAAAATAATGATCCTATTACCCGCGAGGTATCGACAATTGACAACGCCGAACTGTGTAAAACCATCGTTACTGTAATATAGCCGTTGGAGTTCATTGCTCACTGATGATGTAAATTCCAAGGTAATTATGGATTAGCAAATTTATAGTGCGGTTATGGTTAGAGAAACGTCCAACTGACCACACGGTACCTATTACATCCGACAGCAGAGCACTGCAGCCGTTGCATCAATCTGTTGAATCATGATTTACACTTTATGCCTAGCCTAGGATGACAAAATACTGATGCAGTGACTTTCGAGATATTAAAGACTGCCAACAGGGTACTGAGTACAGCCATCATCATAGTGCTGTTACGGTTGAATGATATTTTTCACTGAGAATGCCAGTTCAAGAGCAATACATGAGTAATCTTTCTGTACTACGGTTATTGCATGAAGTACTTCCAATTGAGAGTACGGTACCTTGTACACCCACCAGCTGAGCACTACGAACACAGTATTAATACGTGCAGTGATGATTTAGATTTTGTAGCCATAATAGAATGACAAAAGACAGTTCCATTATCCTTCGAGGAACTAACAATTCACAACACAGTACTGAGTGTAGCCATTATCACATTAATGTAGCCTTTGTATTGCTTTATTCACTGATGGTGCAAACTCCAAAGCAATAACGGAATAATCAGTGCATACTACGGTTATGGCTTGAAATATTTAAAATTGAGAGTACGGTACTCAATGCAATCACCAGCAGTTCTGCTGTTCACAGCAGCCGCTTTATTATTCGGTTCAATGATGATTTATTTTTTAAGCTATTCTAGTGTGACAAAAGTCGGATCCTTTATCCCTCGAGACATTAACTATTTACAATAGAGTACTGAGTACGGCCATCATCACAGTACTGTTGCCGTTAGTTTATATTGTTCACGGAAGGTGTAAATACCAATGCGATTCTGGAATAATAAATGTATATTACGGTTATGGCTCCATATATTTTCTATAGGCAGTACGGTACTTATTACAGCCACCAATACAGCACTGTAGCCTTTGGGTATATCTCTCCAATGGTGATTTAGGTGCTATAACAATTCGAGCAAGGCAAAATACGCGTCCACAATCCCGCGAGGTGTCGACGGTTGGCAACACTGTATGGAGTACAGCCATCATCACAATAATGAAGCCGTTGGACTACATTCTTCAGTGATGATGTGAATTCGAAAGCGATTGAAGAGTAAACCTCAGTTCCAAAGCAATTCTAGAATAATCAATGCATACTGCGGTTATGGCACGTGATATCTACAATTGACAGTACGGATCTGAGTACATGCACCAATATAGCACTGTAGCCGTTAGATTTAACTGTTCAATGATTATTTAAATTCCATAACAATTCTAGGGTAGCAAAATACGGATTCACTTAGTCTCGAGATATGAACAATTGACTACAATGTACTGAGTGCAGCAACAATCACAGTAATGCAGCTGTTGGACTACTCTGTTGGCAGATAAAGTGAATTCGAAGGTGATTCTAGAATAACCTATGTATAGTACGGTCATGGCTAGCGACATTCACAGTAGACAATAAGAAGATTAGAACATCTAACAGCAGCGCACTATTGCCGTTGTATTAATCCATTAAGTGATGATGTACATTATACTGCAAATCGAGAATGAAAAATGAAGTTCCATTATCCCTCGAGAATTTGACAATTGACAACACAGCACTGACTGCAGCCATCATCACAGTAATGTAGACGCAGGACTGCTTTGTTCGCTGATGATGCAAATTGCAATACTATTCTGAAATTATCAATGTATAGCACGGCTTTGTCTAGAGATATTTCCAACAAACTGTACGCTGCACACTACATCCACAAATATTGCACTGTAGCCGTTGGACGAACCGGTTCAATGATGATTTAAATTCTATAACAGTTCTAGAATGACAGAACACAGTACCCCGGCACTCAAGACATTAACATTTGGCATAACATTATTGAGTACAGCCATCATCACGTTACTGTTGCCGTTGGTCTACTTTGTCCACTGATGACGTAAATTCCAAAGCAATTCAAGAACAATCAGTGTATAGTACAGTTACAGCTGGAGATATTTACAATTTACAGTACGGTGCTAAGAACATCCATCAATATAGCTCTATAACCGTAGGATTATACTATTGAGCGATGGTAGAGATTCTATAACATATCTAGAATGAGGAAACAAAGGTCCACTGTCCCTCGAGGTATTAACAATTCTCAACAAAGTTCTGAGTGCAGCAAACGTCACAATAATGTTGACGTTCGGCTCCTTTGGACACCGATGACGCAAAACCTGAAGTAATTCTTGAATAAACTGTGTATATTGCTATTATGTCTAGTGACATTTAAAATTCGCAGTACGGTGGTTAGTACATCTACCAACATAGCACTATTGCCATTGTACCAAATTTGTCACTGAAGATGAATATTCTACATAAATTGTAGAATGAAACGTGAATGTTCATTATCAATAGAAAAACTAACAATTGGCTATCATCAAGGTACCGTAGATGTTGGAATGCTTTCTTCACTGGTGATGTAAATTCCAAAGCAAATCTGGAATAATCAATTTACAGCAGGGCTGTGGTTTAAGATATTTCCTATTGACAGTGTGGTACCTATTACAACCAGGAATACACCAGTGTAGCCGCTGGATTATGGTGTTCTATGATGTTTTAATTCTACGACACCTCTGGAATGACAAAATGCAGTTCCACTCTACCGTGAGATATTC
The DNA here is from genome assembly GCF_001483705.2 of Eufriesea mexicana. Taxonomy (NCBI): domain Eukaryota; kingdom Metazoa; phylum Arthropoda; class Insecta; order Hymenoptera; family Apidae; genus Eufriesea; species Eufriesea mexicana. The sequence goes on from NW_016917307.1 coordinate 388,496, forward strand.
ACAATTGACACCACAGTACTGAGTACAGCCATCATGAGTGTATTGTAGACGATGGACTACATTGCTCACTGATGGTAGAAATTCTAAAGTAATTCTATAATAACCTATGCATAGTACGGTTATGGTTAGTGCTCTTTACAACTGACAATGCGGTGCTTAGTACGTCCAGCTAGGTAGCATTCTACAGCAATTTAGGAATGAACAATGGGGATCCATTATCCCTCGAGATATTTAAAGATGAGGACACCGTACTGAGAACCGCCATCATCGCGGTATTGAAGCCGTTCGATAACTTTGTACACTGAAGATGAAACTTCAAAAGCAATACCGGAATTGTCATAGTACATTACGGTCATGGCTTGAGATATTACCAACTGACAGTACGGTACTCTCTATATCTTCCATTATAGCACTGTGCCGCTGGATTAATCTGTTCAATGGTAATTTAAATACTGTGGCGATTCTAGAAGGACAAAATAATGATCCTATTACCCGCGAGGTATCGACAATTGACAACGCCGAACTGTGTAAAACCATCGTTACTGTAATATAGCCGTTGGAGTTCATTGCTCACTGATGATGTAAATTCCAAGGTAATTATGGATTAGCAAATTTATAGTGCGGTTATGGTTAGAGAAACGTCCAACTGACCACACGGTACCTATTACATCCGACAGCAGAGCACTGCAGCCGTTGCATCAATCTGTTGAATCATGATTTACACTTTATGCCTAGCCTAGGATGACAAAATACTGATGCAGTGACTTTCGAGATATTAAAGACTGCCAACAGGGTACTGAGTACAGCCATCATCATAGTGCTGTTACGGTTGAATGATATTTTTCACTGAGAATGCCAGTTCAAGAGCAATACATGAGTAATCTTTCTGTACTACGGTTATTGCATGAAGTACTTCCAATTGAGAGTACGGTACCTTGTACACCCACCAGCTGAGCACTACGAACACAGTATTAATACGTGCAGTGATGATTTAGATTTTGTAGCCATAATAGAATGACAAAAGACAGTTCCATTATCCTTCGAGGAACTAACAATTCACAACACAGTACTGAGTGTAGCCATTATCACATTAATGTAGCCTTTGTATTGCTTTATTCACTGATGGTGCAAACTCCAAAGCAATAACGGAATAATCAGTGCATACTACGGTTATGGCTTGAAATATTTAAAATTGAGAGTACGGTACTCAATGCAATCACCAGCAGTTCTGCTGTTCACAGCAGCCGCTTTATTATTCGGTTCAATGATGATTTATTTTTTAAGCTATTCTAGTGTGACAAAAGTCGGATCCTTTATCCCTCGAGACATTAACTATTTACAATAGAGTACTGAGTACGGCCATCATCACAGTACTGTTGCCGTTAGTTTATATTGTTCACGGAAGGTGTAAATACCAATGCGATTCTGAAATAATAAATGTATATTACGGTTATGGCTCCATATATTTTCTATAGGCAGTACGGTACTTATTACAGCCACCAATACAGCACTGTAGCCTTTGGGTATATCTCTCCAATGGTGATTTAGGTGCTATAACAATTCGAGCAAGGCAAAATACGCGTCCACAATCCCGCGAGGTGTCGACGGTTGGCAACACTGTATGGAGTACAGCCATCATCACAATAATGAAGCCGTTGGACTACATTCTTCAGTGATGATGTGAATTCGAAAGCGATTGAAGAGTAAACAATCGACAATTGACAACGCCGAACTGTGTAAAACCATCGTTACTGTAATATAGCCGTTGGAGTTCATTGCTCACTGATGATGTAAATTCCAAGGTAATTATGGATTAGCAAATTTATAGTGCGGTTATGGTTAGAGAAACGTCCAACTGACCACACGGTACCTATTACATCCGACAGCAGAGCACTGCAGCCGTTGCATCAATCTGTTGAATCATGATTTACACTTTATGCCTAGCCTAGGATGACAAAATACTGATGCAGTGACTTTCGAGATATTAAAGACTGCCAACAGGGTACTGAGTACAGCCATCATCATAGTGCTGTTACGGTTGAATGATATTTTTCACTGAGAATGCCAGTTCAAGAGCAATACATGAGTAATCTTTCTGTACTACGGTTATTGCATGAAGTACTTCCAATTGAGAGTACGGTACCTTGTACACCCACCAGCTGAGCACTACGAACACAGTATTAATACGTGCAGTGATGATTTAGATTTTGTAGCCATAATAGAATGACAAAAGACAGTTCCATTATCCTTCGAGGAACTAACAATTCACAACACAGTACTGAGTGTAGCCATTATCACATTAATGTAGCCTTTGTATTGCTTTATTCACTGATGGTGCAAACTCCAAAGCAATAACGGAATAATCAGTGCATACTACGGTTATGGCTTGAAATATTTAAAATTGAGAGTACGGTACTCAATGCAATCACCAGCAGTTCTGCTGTTCACAGCAGCCGCTTTATTATTCGGTTCAATGATGATTTATTTTTTAAGCTATTCTAGTGTGACAAAAGTCGGATCCTTTATCCCTCGAGACATTAACTATTTACAATAGAGTACTGAGTACGGCCATCATCACAGTACTGTTGCCGTTAGTTTATATTGTTCACGGAAGGTGTAAATACCAATGCGATTCTGAAATAATAAATGTATATTACGGTTATGGCTCCATATATTTTCTATAGGCAGTACGGTACTTATTACAGCCACCAATACAGCACTGTAGCCTTTGGGTATATCTCTCCAATGGTGATTTAGGTGCTATAACAATTCGAGCAAGGCAAAATACGCGTCCACAATCCCGCGAGGTGTCGACGGTTGGCAACACTGTATGGAGTACAGCCATCATCACAATAATGAAGCCGTTGGACTACATTCTTCAGTGATGATGTGAATTCGAAAGCGATTGAAGAGTAAACAGTGCGCTTATAGGAAGTGATACTTGCAGTCGAAGGTATGGCATTTAGTACATCTTCCAACAGAGCACTATTGCCGTGGAATTAATCTATTCAATGATGATCTAGATTTTATAGCTATTCTAGAATGACAAAATACTGATCCAGCGACTCTCGAGATATAACAATTGACAACACAGTTCTGTTTGCAGCGATCATCATAGTATTCTAACGGTTGAGTGACATTTTTCACTAATAATGTCCGTTCAAAGACAATACTAGAATAATCATTGTATACAACGGTTATGGCGTGAGATATTTAAAATTGACAGTACGACACGTTGTATATCCACAAGCTGAGCCCTGCAGCCTCTGTATTAATCTGCTCAATGAATATTTAGATTTTATAGCTATACTAGAATTACAAAAGGCTTAGGACCGTTAGATTTACCTCTTCACTTATGATGTATACCGTACAGCAACTCTAGAACGGGAAATGCAGTTCCATTACCACCGGAGGTGTTAACAGATGACGATACAGTACTCACTACAGCCATCATCACAATATTATAGCCGTTGAATGACTATGTTCTCTGGTAACGTAAGTTCAAATGAAATTAGAGAATAATCAATGTATACTGTGTCTAGGGATAAAGATATTTAAACTTGACATCCCGGTACTAGGCGCATCTACCAATAGAGCACTGTTGCCGTCAGATTGACGTGTTCAATGCTGAATTAGGTTTTATGGCTATTCTAGCATGACAAAGGACAGATCCAGTATGCATCGAGATATTAACATTTCATAACACTGTACGGATTACAGCCATCATCATAGTGTTGTAGACGCTGGACTACAATGATCACAGTTGAAACGAATTCCTAAGTAATTCTGGAAAGGAATATGTATACTGAGGTAGCGTTTGGTGACGTTTACAATTGACAGTGCAGTAATTAGTGCGACTGCCAGCAGAGCGCAGTTGCCGTTGGATCAAACTGTTCACTGAACATGTATATTTTACAGCAATCCTTGAACGATAAATGCTGATCTATCATCTACCGAGATATTAGCAACTGACAACACTGTACTGAGTACAGCAATCATCACAGTATTGTAACGGTAGATTATCTTTGAATACTCAGAACGTCATTTCCACAGCAATACTAGAATAATCAACGTATACTGCGGCCACGGCTAGAGAAATTTACATTTGACAGAACGGTGCATCCTACATCTACCAATAGAGCACTGTTACTGTTTGATTAACCTCTCCAATGATGGTTTAAATTCCGTAACAACTATAGATAGACAAAGTACAGGTACAGTGACCCTCGATGAGTTGACAATTGATGACACAGTTCATAGTATATGTATTATCACAACAATGTAGCCGTTGGACAAATTTGTTAACTAGCGATGTAAATTTCGTAGCAATTCTGGAATAATCAACGTATTTTACGGTTATGGCCGAAGATACTTCCAATTGACAGTACGTTACTCCATACATTTACCAATACAGCATTGCTGCCATTGGAATATTCTGATCAATAATGATATAGGTTCCGTAACAATTCTAGAATGACAAAATACAGATTCATTGTCCATCGCAAAATTACCAGTTGACAACACTGTACTGAATACAGCCATCATCCCACTAATTTAGCCGATGGAATAGTTTGTTCACTGATGATGTAAATTATATAGCAATTTTAGAATAAGCAATGCATATTACGTTTTCGTCTTGAGATATTTTCAATTGTCAGTTGCGACATAGTACATCTACCAGCAGAACACTGCAGCCGCTATAATAATCCTCTCAGTGACGATTTAGATCCTATAGCAATTCTAGAATGGCAAAAGGCAGATCCACTATCCCTCGAGATATTAAGAATATGCAACACAGTACTGAGTACAAACAGTATCTTATGCTGTAGCCGTTGGACTACTTTTGTACTGGCGGTGTAAATACATGGCAATTCTAGAATAATCGAAGTACATTACGGTTACGGCTTGAGATATTTCCAATTGTCAGTACGTCACTTGGCACTTCTACCAACAGAGCACAGTTGCAGTTAGATTAATAAGTTCAATGACGATTTAGAATTTATAACAAATCTGGAATGAGAAAATACAGATACAGTGACCCTCGAGAAATTGAAAACTGACGACAAAGTACTCAGTCAAGCCAACATCACGGTCCTGCATACGTTCGACTACTTTGTTCGTTGATGATGTATGTTCGAAGGTGATTCTAACATAACCTATGGAGAGGGCGCTAAAGGCAAGTGATATTTACAATTGACCGTATGGCATTTAATATATCTTCCAACATGGCCCCCTTACCGTTAGATCTATCTTTTCGCTCATGCTGTATATTGCACAGCATTTCTAGGACGAGAAATGCAGCTCCATTATCCATGGAGGTATTAACTGTTGACAGCACAGGCCTGAGTACAGCCATCATCAGAGTAATGTAACGGTTGAACAACTTTGTGCACTGATATTGTCACCTCCAAGGCAAGTCTAGAAAAATGAATGTATACTACGAATATGGCCTGCGACATATAAATATCACGGTACGGTCAGTAGTATATCTACCAAGAGAGCACTGATGTCGTTGCATTAAATTCGTCCCTGAAGATTTGTGTTTTACATAAATCCTAGAACGATAAATGCAGTCCCATCATCACGCGAGATATTAACTGGTAACAACACACTACAGAGTACAGCTATCATAAAAATACTGTAACCGTTGAATGACCATGATCGCTGACAATGTAATTTCAAGCGGTATTCCAGAATAATAAATATAAACTGTGGTTAGGGACAGACATATAAATTTAACATTCCGGTACTAGGCGCATCTATCAGTAGAGCCATGTTGCCCTTGCTTTAATCTGTTCTATGATGATTTATATTCTATAAGAATTCTACAATGATTAATGTGTGTATCCATTATCCCTCGCTATATTAACATGTGACGACAAAGTACTGATTACAGCCATCACCACAGTGATGTAGACGGTGGACAACCTTGATCGCACATGATGTAACTTCCAATGAAATCCTGGTATAATCTGCGGATACGGCTAGACATATTTAAAATTCACAGTACGTCACTTCGTACATCTACCAGTTTAGGGCATTGCAGCCGGATTACCACGTTCAATGATGACTTAGATTCTATAACATTCCTAGAATGAGAAAATACATATCCACTGACCCTCGAGATGTTGACAATTGACGAAACATTACTGAGTAAAGCCAACATCACAAATATGTAGAATTTGGTCTACCTTGTCCATTGATGATATAAATTCGAAAGCGATTCTAGCATAACCTATGTATAGTGCGCTTACGTCTAGAGATATTTACTATTGACATTACGGCAAGCAGTACATCTTCCAGCAGAGCACCCTTGCCGTCAGATTAGTCTGTTCATTAATGACGTGTATTCCACACCAGTTCTTGAACGAGAAATGCAGATCCTTTATAGCTCACGGGATAACTGTTGACAACACTGTACCCCGTACAGCCGTAATCACACTAATGTAGCAGTTGAACAAATTTGCTCACTGATAATGTCATTTCCATAGCAACCCTAGAATAATAAATGTATTACACCCTTATGGCCAATCATGTTTACAATTCACAGCAAGGTAATTGGTATATCTGCCAACAGAGCACTGTTGCCGTTGGATTAAATACTTGACTGTAGATATATATCCCACAGAATGTCTGCAGCGAGAAATGCAGTTCCATTATCCCTCGTAACATTAGCAACTGATAACCAAGTACTGAGCAGAGCCATCATCAAAGTAATGTAGCCGTTGAAATAAATTTTACACTGATGACGTGAATTCCACTGATATTCTAGAGTAATCAATGTGTATTACGGTTACGGCTTGAGATATTTCCAACTGACACTACGGTACTTAGTACATTCTCCACTAGGGCACTGCAGTAGCTGAATACACCTGTTCAGCGATGATTTATATTTCATAGCTGCTCTAGAGTGACAAAATACAGATCGATTATCCCTCGCGATACTAACAATTGACTACAAAGAACTGAGTACAGCCATCATTACATTAATGTAGCCGAGGGAACAACTTCTTCACTGATGACATAAATTCCGAAGCAGATCTGGAATGAACAATGCGTATTGCATTTACGGCGGGAGATATTTCCAATTGATAGTACGGTATATGAAACAACCAGCAATATAACACTGTAGCCATTGGACTAACATGTACGATGATGATATATATTCTAAAAGAATCCTAGAATGACAAAATCCAGATCCACTGACCCGCGAGATATTGACAATTGACGACACAATGCTGAGTACAGCCATCATCACAGTATTCCAGCCGTTGAATGATTTTGTTCTCTGATAATATAGATTCAAAAGAAACTCTACAACAATCAATTTATACTGCCGCTATGGACAGAGATATTGAAAATTGATAGTACGGTACTTGATGCATCTAACAATGAAGCATCGGCGCCGTTGGATTAATTCGATCGATGGTGATATAAAATCTGTTGCCATTTTAGAATGACGTCGTACAGATTCAATGACACTAGAGATATTGACAATTGACGACGAAGCTGTTGGTACATCTATCGTCACAGCAATGTCACCGTTAGACAAACATGTCCACTAATGAATTAAATTACAAAGCAATTCTGGAATAACCAATTCATATTGCGGCTATTCATTGAGATATATCCAATAGGAATTACGGTCCGTACTACGTCATCCAATATTGCATTATAGCCGTTGAAGTGTGCTACTCAATGATGATTTAAATTCGATAACAATTCCAGAATGGCAAAACGAAAGTCCACTATCCCTCGAGATATTGAGAGTTGATAAGTGATACAGAGAGCAGCCGCCACCATAGTTACGTAACAGGTGGAAAACGATATACACCGACAATATCAGTTCAAAAGCAATCCTAGAATAAAAAATGTATAGTACGGTCGCGTCTATAGATATTTCCAACTGACGGCACGGCACTTAATACATCCACCAGCAGAGGACTGCAGCAGCTGGGTTAAACTGTACAATGATGATACGGATTTTATAGCTATACAAGGATGACAAGGGAGAGATCCATAATCCCTCGAGGTACTAGCAATTGTCAGCACAGTGCTAGGTACATCCGTCATTACACTAGTGTAACCGTTGGAATGCTTCTTTCACTGATGGTACAAAATTCCAAAGTAATTCTGGAATAATCTATGTACGTCACGTTTAAGTCTTGAAATATTTGAAACTGAAAGTGCGGTACTTATTACATCTACCGGTATATCATTGTGTCCGTTGAATTCATCTGCTCAATGATGATATAGGTCCCATAACAATTCTAGAGTGACAAAAGACAGGTCCACCTACCCTCGAGGTATTGACAATTGAAAACTCAGTAATCACTGCAACCTCCATCACACAAATGTAGGCGTTGGAATACCATCCCCACTGGTGATGCAAATTCCTAAGAAATCCGAGAACTACATATGTATACTGCGGTTATGGCTAGTGATGGTTAGAAATCACATTACGGTAGAGAGTACCACTACCAACACAGCACTGTTGCCGTTGGGTTAAGATTATCATTCATGTTATATATTCTGCAACATTCTATATCGAGAAATGCAGGTCCATTATCCATCGAGATGGTAAGAATTGACAACACTGCACTGAGTACAGCCGCCGTAACAGTAACGAAGCAGGCGAAAGGCGATGTTCATTGATAATGTCAATTCCAAGGGAATTCTGAAATAAAAAATGAATAGTACGGTCGCGGCTATTGATATTTCCAACTAACGGCACAGTACTTTGTACATCCACCAGCAGAGGACTGCAGCCACTGTGTTAACCTGTACAATGATGATTTAGGTTATATAGATATCCTAGAATGACAAGAGACAGATCCATAATCCCTCGAGAAAATAACTATTGACAGTACAGTACTGTGAACATGCATCGTCACATTAGTGCAGCCGCTGGACTACTTTGTTCCCTGACGCAGTTAATTCCAAAGCAATTCTGGAACAATCAATTTACATTATGGTTAAGGCTAGAAATATTTGAAATTGAAAGTGTGGTATATATTACATCCATCAATATATCACTGTGGCCGTTGGATTAATCTGCTCAATGATGATTTAACTTCTATAACCATTCTATAACGACAAAATAGAGATCCACCGGCCCTCGTAGTATTAACAATTGAAAACTAAGTAATCACTGCAGCCATCATCAGATTAATGTAGGCGTTGGACTACTTCCATCACTGATGATGTAAATTCCTGTGAAACCCTGGAATTATATATGTTTACCACTGTTTTGACTTGTGATGCTGAGAAATCACTGTACGGTAGCTAGTACATCTACCAACACAGCACAGTTGCCGTTGGACTAAGTTTGTCAATCAAGTTATATATTCTAAAGCAATTCCATAACGGGAAATGCAGCTCCATTATCACTCGAGATATTAACAACTGACAACCCTGTACGGAGTAAGGCCACCACCACATTACGGTAACGGATGGAAAACTGTGTTCACAGATAATATCTGTTCCAGAGGAATTCAAGAATAATAAATGTATTGTGCGGCCACGTATACAGATATTTCCAACTGACGGCACGGTAATTAGTACATACACCAGCAGAGGACTCCAGCCGCCTGTTAGTCTGTTCAGTGATGATATAGATCTTATATCTGTTCTAGAATGACGAAAGACAGATCCATTGTACATCGAGGTATTAACAATTGACAACACAGTACTGAGTACATCAATCATCACAAGAGTCTAGCCGTTGGATTACTTTGTTCTCTGGCGACGTTAATACCAGAGCCATTCTGGAATAGTCAATGCATGTTACGGTTAAGAGCTGAAATATTTAAAGTTGGACGTACGGTACCAATTACGTCCACCAATATATCACTGTAGCCGTTGGATTAACGTGTTCAATGACGATTTAAATTCTATAACAATTCTAGAATGTCAAAAGACAGATCCACGAGCATACCAGCTATTAACAATTGAAAACACATTACACACTACAGCCATCACCACAGCAACGTAGGCGTTAGACTACGTTGTTCACTGATGATGTAAGTTTTTAGGCCATCCTGGAATAAAGAATGTATACGATGTTTGTGGCAAATGATGTTTAGAATTCGCAGTACGGCAGCTAGTGCATCCATCAGCATATCAATGTTGCCGTTGGATTAAATTTGTCATTCAATTTGTGTTTCCTACAGGAATTCTAGAACGAGAAATGCAGGTATATTATCCCTCGAGATATTAACAATTGACAACACAGTACTGAGTGCAGCCGCCACCACAGCAATGTAACAGATGAAAAATGTTGTTCACTGACCATGTTAGTTCCAAAGGAATTCACAAATAATAAATGTATAGTACGATCATGGATATAGATATTTTCAACTGTCTACACGGTACTCAGTACATCAACCAGCAGAGTATAGCTATTCTAGTGAGGTAAAAGGCAAATCCATAAGCCTTCGAGATATTAGCAATTGACAACGCAGTACTGAGTGCATCCGTCATAACATTAGTGTAGCTGTTGGACTGTTTCGATAGCTGATGATGTAAATTCCAAGGCAATTCTGGAATAATGAAAGTATATTACGGTTAAGGCATGAAGTATATAAAATTGAACGTACGGTACATATTACGTCCACCAGTATATCACTGTAGCCGTTGGATTAGCCTGCTCAATGATGACATAAGATCTATGACAATTCTAGACTGTCAAAAGACAGATCACTGATCCTCGAGTTATTAACAATTGAAAACACAGTACCCACTGCAGCCATCACCACAGTAACGTAGACTTTGGACAACGTTTTTCACTGATGATGTAAATTTCTAAGTAATCCCGGAATAAAATGTGTACTCTACGTTTGTGGCAAATGATGTTTAGAATTCGCAGTACAATGGCTAGTGCATCCAACAGCACATCACTGATGCCGTTGGATTAAATTTGTCACTCAAGTTGTATTTCCTACGTCAACTGTAGAACGAGAAATGCAGCAATTGAACTGCTTTGTTCACTGACGTTTCAACACAAAACTGCAATAATCAAGTTACACTACTGTTTTGGCTTCAGATATTTCCTACTGCCAGAATGGTACTTACTACTTCCACTGATGTAGCTCAGCAGCTGTTGGATTAACCAGTGCAATGATGATTCATATAAGTTGGTAAATCTAGAGTGACACAATACAGATCCAAAGACCCTCGAGATGTTAACAATGGGAACACGGTACTGAGTTCAGGCGTCAACACAGTAATCTAGCCGTTGGAATACTCTGCTCACTGGTGATGTAAATACCTAAATAATCATGCAGCTATTCCAAAATGGGGAATGCAGTTCCATTATCCCTCTAGATATTAACAATTGACATAATAGTACTGAGTACAACAACCACCTCAGTAATGTGACAGATGCAAAACGTTGTTCGCTGATAATGCCAGTTCCATAGCAATTATGGAATAATGACTGTACAGTACGGTCGTGGCTATAGATATTTCCAACTGACGGCACGGAACTTAGCACTTCCACCATCATAGGTCTGCAGCCGCTGTGTTAATCTGTACAATGATGATTTAGGCTGTATAGCTATTCTAGAATAACAAAAGTCTGATTCTTCATCCCTCGAGATATTAGCAATTGTCAGCACAGTACTGAGTACACCCACCATCACATTAGTGTAGCCGCTGGACTGCTTTGATCACGGATGATGTATATTCCAATGCAACTATGGAATAAACAATGTATATTACGGTTAAGGCTTGAAACATTCAAAATTGAAGATACGGTACACACTGCATCCACCAACACATAACTGTAGCCGTTGCCTTGACCTGTTCAATGATGATTTATATTCTATAACAATTTCAGATTTACAGGACGCAGATCCTCTGACCCTCGAAACATTAACAGTTGAAGGCACAGTACTCACTACAACCATCGTCACAGTAATGTAGGAGTTGAACCACTTTGGTCACTGAAGATGTAAATACCTAAGTAGCACTGGATTAAAAATGTATACAACGATTATGGCTAGTCATGTTTAGAATTCACAGTACGGTAGCTAATACATATACCAACACAGCACTGTTGCCTTTGGATTCAATTTGTCACTCAAGTTATAAATCCTACAGCAATTATAGAACGTGAAATGCAGGTCCATTATTCCTCGAGATATTAGCAATTGACGGCGCAGTACTGAGTACAGTCACCACCGCTGGAGTGTGACAGACGTAAAACGTTGTTACTGATAACGCCGGATACAAAGAAATCCGGAATATTGAATTTGTAGCACGTACCCGGCTACAGATATTTGCAACTGAGGGCACGACACATAGTACATCCACCAGCAGAGGACTGCAGCCGCTGTGTAAGTATGTACATTGATGGTATATGTTTTACAGCTACTCTAGAATGACAAAAGACATATCCATCATCCTTCGAGAGACTAACAATTGAAGACACGGTACCCACTACTGCCATCATCAGAGTCATGTTGACGTCGGACTACATTGTTCACTGATGATGTAGATTCCTAAGTAATCATGGAATAAAGTATGTATATTACGGTTATGTCTAGTGATGTTTAGAATTCACAGTAGGATAGTCAGTACATCGTCCAACACAGCACTGTTGCCGTTGGAATAAATATGTCACTCAAATTATATGTTCTACAGCAGTTCTACATCGAGAAATGCAGGTCCATTATCTCTCGAGGTATTAAAACTTGACAACACTGTACTGAGTACAGCCACCACAACAGCAATATAACAGACGAAAAACGCTTTTCATTGATGATGTGAAATCGAAAGAAATTCTAGAATAATAAATGCATAGTACGGTCATGGCTACAGATATTTTGAACTGACGGCGCGGAACATAGTTCATCCACCAGCAGAGGTCTGCAGCCGTTGCGTTTATCTGTACAGTGATGATTTAGGTTATATGGCTACTCTAGAATGACAAAAGACAGATCCATTATCCCTCGAGATATTAGCAGTTGTTGAGACAGTAGTGATCACGTCCATCGTAACGGTTGTGTAGCCGCTGGACTACTTTGTTCAATGATGACGTAAATTCCAAGGCCATTCTGGAATAATCAATGTAAATTACGGTTAGGTCTTGAAACATCTAAAATTGTACGTACGGTACTTATTACATACGCCAATATGTAACTGCAGCTGTAGGATTAATCTATTCAGTGATGATTTAGTTTCCATAACAATTCTAGAATGACAAAATACAGATCCACCGACCACCCAGATGTTAATCATTGAAACCACAGTACTCACTACAGCCATCATCGCAGTAATGTAGGTGTAGGACTACCTTGTTTACTGATGATGTAAATTCCTATTTAATACTGGATTAAAGTATGTACACTGCGGTTATGTCTAGTGACGTTTAGAATTCACAGTACGTTAGCTAGTACATATACCAACACAGCACTGCTGCCGATCGATTGCATTTGTCCCTCAAGTTATATATCCTACAGCAATTATAGGACGAGAAATGCAGGTCCACTATCCCTCGAGATATAGGCACTTGACAAGACAGTAATGAGTACAGCCATTATCAAGGTAATGTAGACGTTGGACTACTATGTTCACTGATGATGTAAGTTCCAAAGCGATTCTGGAATAATCAATGTGTATTACGGTTATGGCTAGAGAAATATAAAATTGTCAGTACGGTACTTATCACATCCACCAATATAGCGCTCTAGCGACTGGTTGAGTATGTTCAATGTTGATTTAAAATATATAAGAGTTCTGGAATGGCAAAATGCAGATCTACTGACCCTCGAGGTATTAACTACTGACAATAAAGTACTGATTACAGCGATCATCGCAGTGATGCGGCTTGGCACAATTTGTTCACTGATGGTGCAAATAACAAAGCAATTCGGGAATAGACAATGTTTATAATGGTTTTGGAATGAAACTTATAATGTTGGCAGTACGGTACTTATTACAAACACAAATATATCGCTGCAGCTGTTGGATCAATCTGTTCAATTTTGATTTAATTTCTATAACATTTCTAGAGTGACAAAATGCAGACCCACTGATCCTCGAGATATTAACAATTGACAGCACAATACATTTGGCAGTCATCATCACAGTAATGTTTACGTTGGACTACCGTGTACTCTGTTGACGAAGATTCCTAAGCAACTCTGGAATAAAACATATATAGGACGGTTATGGCTAGTGACGTTTAGAATTCACAGTGCGGTAACTATTACATCCTCCAACACAGCGCTGCTGCCTTTTGATTAAGCTGATGACAGATGTCGTGTACAAGACGAAAATTTTGTAACGAGAAGTGCAGATCCATTATCCGTCGAGATTTTATGAATTGGCAACACAGCACCTAGTACAGCCATTTTCACAGTATAGTTACTCTTGAATAACGTTGTTCACTGATAATATAAGTTCCAAAGCAATTCTGGAAAAATCGGCGTACAGTACGGTCATGGCTAGATATATTTCCGTGCGACTGTGCAGTACTTCGTACATCTACCGACAGAGCTCTTTTTCCGCTGCATTAGTCTGTTCAAAGATGATTAACAATCTATAACAATTCCAGAATGGCAAAATATATATCTACTATTGCTTACGACATTTACAATTAACAGCACAGTACTGAGTACAGCCATCATCACAGTGATGAAGGCGTTGAAACATCTCGTTCACTGATGATGTTATTAACACTGCAGTTCCGGTATAACAAATGTATATTAGCTCTATGGCTTGAGATGTTTCCAATTGGCAGTAGGCTACTTAGCACATTCAACAATTTAGCACTATTGCCGTTGTATTAATACCTTCAATGATGGGATAAACTATATAACAGTTTTCGAATGACAAAATACAGGTCTACTAGCCCTCAAGATGTCAACAATACACAACAATGTACAGCGTGCAGCCATCATCACAGTAATGTAGATGTTGGACTACTTTGTTGACTGATGATGTGAGTTCCACAGCAATTCTGGAAAATCTATGTATATTACGGTTATGGCTTGAGATATTTAAAATTGACAGTACGGTACATATTACGTCCACCAACATAGCGTTGTAGCGACAGGATGAATCTGTTCATTCTTGATATAAAATGTATGACATATCTAGAATGGCATAATTTAGATGTACTGACCCTCGATGTATTTACAATTGACAACAAGGTACTGATTACAGCGATCACCACAGTAATGGAGACGTTGGACTACTTTCTTCACTTTTCATTTATATTCCTAATTAATTCTGTAATGAACTATGTAAACTACGCTTATGTCCGGTGATGTTTAGTACTCACAGTATGGTAATTAGTATATCTACCAGGAGGGCACGGTTGCCACTGGTTAAAATTTTTTACTGAATTTGTATGTTCAACAGCAATTCTAGAACGAATAGTGCAGATCCACTATCCTCCGAAATATTAACATTTGACTACACAGCACTGAGTACAGCAATCATCAGAGTAACGTAGCGGATGAATAATGTTGTTCACTGATAAATTAAATTTCAGGGCAATGCTAGAATAATCAGCTTACAATACGGTAATGGCTAGAGATATTTACATCTGTCAGTAAGGTACTTCGTACATCTACCAATGGAGCTCTGTTGCCGTTGGATTAATCTGCTCAATGATAATTAAGTCTCTCTGTCTATTCTGCAATGTCAAAATACATATCTATTATCCTTCGCAATATTATCTGTTGACAATGCAGTACTGAGCACAGCCATCATCACAGTGGTGTAGACGTTGGTCAAACTTGTTCACCGATGATGTAATTTACCAAGCAATTCTTGTACAAACAATGTATATAACGGTTTTGTCATGAAGTATATAAAGTTGGCCGTACGGTACTTGTCGCATCCACCAATATATCTCTGCAGCTGTTTTATTAATCTGCTCAATTATGATTTAAGTTATCTAAGTATTCTAGAGTGACATAGTACAGGTCCACCGAACCTTGAGGTATTAGCAGTTGACGACTCAGTACTGAATACAGCCATTGTCACAGTATAGCAACGGTTGAATAACGTTGTTCACCGATAATATAAATTCCAAAGCAATTCTGGAATAATCAGCTTACAGTACGGTTATGGCTAGAGATATTTACATCTGTCAGTAAGGTACTTCGTACATCTACCAATAGAGCACTGTTTCCGCTGGATTAATCTGTTCAATGATGATTAAAATTGTATAACATTTCTAGTGGCAAAATGCAAATCTATTAACACTCGCGACGTTAGCAATTGACAACAGAGTAAAGAGTATAGTCAACATCACAGTGATGTTGCAGTTGGACAAATTTGTTCACTGTTGATGTAAATTGCAAAGCAGTTCTCTAATAATCAATGTATATTACGGTTACGGCTTTTAATGTTTCCAACTGACAGTACGGTACTTGCTACATCCAGCAACATAGCACTGTGGCCGTTGGATTACATTGTTCAGTGATGATCTAAATTCTAAAACAACTCTAGAAGGACAAAATACAGGTCCACCATCACTCCAGATATCAGCAATTAACAAAACTGTACACAGTACAGCCATCATCACAGTAATGTAGACGTTGGAATACTTTGTTCACTGATGATGTATATTCCAAGGCGATCCCAGAATAATCATAGTACATTACGTATATAGTGTGAGATATTTCCAATTGACATTGTGGTACATAGTACATACACAATCACAACACTGCATCCACAGTGTTATTCCGCTCAATAATGATTTAGACCACATTGATATTCTAGAATGACAATAGACTGACACATTAACCCCCGTGTTATTTGGAATTAACATCACAGCAATGAGTACAGCCGTCATCACTGTATTTTAGCGGTTGAATAACATTTTTCGCAGATAATGTCTGTACCAGAGAAATTCCAGATCAATCAATGTATACTACGGTTATTGCCAGAGAAATGAAGAATTGACAGTCCGGTACTTTGTACAACTACCAACAGAGCACTGCAGCCGCTGTATTAATCTGTCCAATGATAACATAGAATTTATTGCCACACTAGAAGGACGAACGACAGATCCATTACCCTCGAGATATTAATAATATGCAACACAGTGCTGTGTACAGCCATCATCACTGCAGCGTAGCCGTTGACTACAGTATTCACTGATGGTGTAAGTTTCAAGTAAATTCTGATATAGACAACGTATACGACAGTTTTGGCTTGAAATATTTAGAATTGACAGTACGGCACTCATTATGTCCACCGAAATATCACTGTAGCGGTTGGATTGATCTTTACAAATATGATTTAAATCCTGTACCAATTCTAGCATGCCATAATACAGATCCACTGGACCTCGACATATTAACAATAGACAACACTATGTAGTAACGTTCCAACAACTTTGCTCACTGATAACATAGATTCCAAGGCAATTCCATAATAATCAGCGTAGAGTACTGTTGTGCCTAGAGACATTCGCAAGTGACTGCACGGTACTTCGCACATCTCCCAATGCAGCACAGTTACCGTTGGATTCATCTGTTCAATGATGATTAAAATTCTATAACAAGTCTAGAATGACAATATACATATCTATTATCCCTCGCGATAATTACAATAGACAACACAGTACGGAGTACAGCCGTCATCACTGTGACGTAGCCGTTGGAATTATTTTTTCACTGGTGATGTATATTCCAATTAAATTCTGAAATAATCAATGTATATTACAGCTATGTCTAGAGATATTTAAAATTGTCAGAACGGTGCAAATTGCATCCACCAATATAGCGCTGTAGTCGTTTGATTAATCTGTTCAATGGTGGTTTAGATTTTATAGCTGTTCTAGGATGACAAAGAGTGATTCATTATCCCTCAAGAAATTTACTATTGACAATACAATCCCGAGTGCCGCCATCATCACTGTAGTGCAGCCGTTGCACTAATTTGTCCACTGATGTTGTAAATTCCATAGCAAATCTGGAATGATCAATGCATACTACGATTATGGCTAGAGATATTTGCAATTGACAGTACAGTACTTAGGAAATCGACTAGCAGAGCACTCCAGCCGCCGTATTAATCTGTTCATAGATGATTAAGGTTATACAGCTACTGTAGAGTGACAAAAGTCGGATCATTTATCCGCCGAGGCATCATCAATTGACAACACATTACTGTGCACAGACATCGCCACTGCACTGTAGCGCTGGAACACTTTGTTCAATCATCATGTAAATTACAAAGAAATTCTGGGATAATCAATGTATAGTACGGTTATGGCTAGTGACATTTACAACTGACAGTACGGCATATATTACTTCTACCTAGAGTGCACCGTTCCCGTTAGATTAATCTGTTTACTGATGAAGCATATTCTGCAACAATTCTAGAATCGGGAATGCATGTCCATTATCCCTCTAGACGTTAACATCTGACAACAGAGTACTGAATACAGCCGTCATCATAGTATTGTATCGTTTGAATAAATTTTTCCTCCGGTAATGTCAGTTCCAGTACAATTCTAGAGAAATCAATGTATACTACGGCTATTGCTAGAGATACTTACAATTGTCGGTATGATATTTCGTACATCCCCTAACAGAGCAGTACAACCGCTATATTAATATGTCGAATCATGGTTTAGCATTTATAGCTAATCTAGTATGACAGAACGCCGATCCATTACCCCTCGAGGAATTAAAAATTGTCAGCACGGTACTGGGTGCATCCATCATGTCAGTAGTGAAAGCGTTTGACTAATATGTCCACTGATGATGTAAATTACGAAGCACATATGGAATAATCATTGAATGTTACGGTTATGGCATCAGATATTTCCAATTGAGAGCACGGTACATATTACATTCGTCAAAATAGCTATGTAGGCGCTGTATTAATCTGTTCCATAATGATTTAGAAACTATAGCTCTTCTAGAACGACAAAAGTCAGATCCACTGACAGTGGCGGTATTAACAACTGACAACACAGTACAGAGTTAAGCCATCAACAGACTAATCTAGACGTTGCAATACTTTGTTCACTGATCACGTTATTTCCAAAGCAATTCAGGAATGACCCACATATGCTACGGTTATGGCTAGTGACGTTTACAATTCACGGTACGTTAATTATTACACCCTGCAAGAGTGCTGTGATGCCACTGAATTAATTTGTTCTGTGGTGATGTATACTTTGTACGCATTCTAGAATGACAAAAGTCGGAAGCATCGTCCCTTGAGATATTAGCAATTGACAACACAGTTCTGAGTACAGCCATCATCACAGTGGTGTAGCTGTTGGTCTACTTTGTTCACTGATAAAGTAAACATCGAATCAATTCCACAAAAAAGTCATACTCCGTTTATGACTAGTGATATTTACAAACGACAGTACGGCATTTAGTACATCTACAAACAGATCGCTGCTGCCGTTGGATTATCCTGTTCACTGATGATGTTTCTTCCACATCAATTCCAGAATGAGAAATGCAGATCCATTATCCCTCGAGGTATTAGCAATTGATAGCAGAGTGTTGAGTACAGCCATAATCACAATATTGTAACGGTTGTGAAGCATTTTGCTTATAACGTCACTTCCAAAATTATTCTAGGGTAACCAATGTATACTACGGCTATGGCTAGAGATTCTTACAACTGACAGTATGGTATTTCGTACATTCACCGGCAGAGCACTGCAACCGCTGTATGAACCTGTTCAATGATGATATGTATGCGATGAAAGTAATAGAATGACAAAATACAGATCCACAGACCCACGAAATATTAACCATTGACGGCTCATCACACAGTACAGCCACCACTACGCTAATGTGGCCGTTGGACTGCTTTGTTCCCTGATGATGTAAGTACTAAAGTAATTCCAGGATAAACTGTGCGCACTGCGTTTTTGTCTAGGGATGCTTAAAGCTGACAGAACGGCATTTAGTACATCTAGCAACAGAGCACTGCTGCCGTATGAACAATCTTGTCTCCGATTATGTATATCCCACAGCAATTCTAGAACGAAAAATGCAGATCCATTATCCATCCAGATATTAACGATTGACAACTCAGTACTGAGTAAAGACTCTTTCACAGTGTCGTAAACGTTGAATAACATTTTACACTGATTATGTAAGATAGAATGCTATTCTAGAATAGCCTATGTATCCTACGGTTATGGCTAAGGATATTTACAGTTCAAAGTACGGTGCTTAGTATTGTACATAAGTCTACAGGGCTTTGTATCCGTTGGATTAATACGTTCAATAATCGATTACATTCTACAGCAACTCTAAACTTGTAAAATGCATACCCATTAACTCTCGTGACATTTACAATTGACAACACTGTACAGATTGCCGCCATCATCACAGTACTGTAGCCGTTGGACTACTTTGTTCGCTGATGATGTGTTTCACAGCATTTCTGGAAGAATCAATCTATATTGCGGTTCTGTATTGAGATATTTCCAATTGACAGTACGGTACATAGTACAGCCACAAGCAGGGCACTGCAGTCGTCGTATTAATCTGCTCAATAACGATTTAGATTTATTGCAATAGTATAGTGACAGGAGGCATATCCCTTGTCCCTCGAGATACAAACAATAGACAACACATTACTGAGAACAGCGACCGTCACAGTAATTCCGCAGTTGGAATGCTTTACTCACAGATGGTGTAAACTACAAAGCAAATCTGTAATGATCAATGTATATTCCGGCTATGTCTTGAGATAACTCCAATTGACGGTTGCGTACCTAGTACATCAACAAGCAAAGCATTGTAGCTGTTGGATTATTCTGATCAGTGGTGATCTTGATTTTATAGCCCTGTTAGGTAGGCAAAGGACACTTCCATTAAGCCTCGAGATATTAACAATTGACATCACGGTACTGGATGCAACTATCATCAGTGTAATGCAGCAGTTGGATTGTTTTGTGCACTAATAACGTTAATTGCAAAGCAATTCCATAGTAACCAATGTATAGGACGGTTATGGCTGGTGACATTTACAATTGGTAGCACGTCACTTTGTGTATCTATCAACAGGGCTCTTCCGCCGTCGGATTAATCTGCTCACTGATTCATATTCTACAGCAATCCTGGATTGGAAAATGCCAGATCCCTTATGTCCCGGGATATAAATGGTTGACAACACAGTACTGATTACAGCCATTATCACAGTGATGTAGACTCTGGACCACTTGGCGACCGATGATGCGTATATCAAAGCGATTCTAGGATAATCACTATATATTACGTTCATTGCTGTGGATATTTACAATTGAGAGTACGATGCTTGGTACATCCACAGCCAAGGCAATCTAGCCGACTGTTTAAACTGTTCAATATTGATTTCGATATGATAGAAATTCTAGAATGACAAAAGAGAGATCCACTATCCCTGCAGGTATGAATAGTTGACTGCAAAGTACTGAGTACAGCAACCGTCACATTGCTGTGTACGTTCGATCCTTTGTTCAATGATGATGCAAATTCCAAAACAACTCTAAGATAATTAGTTTAGAGTATGGTCATATCTAGCGGTATATACAACTGACAATACGTTGCTTAGTACATCCACAAATGTAGAGCTGCTGCCGTTGTATTAAACTGATCAATGATGATTTAAATACTATAACAATTCAGGAATGACAAAATAGAAGACCAGTATACCTCGATACATTAACGACTGACAACACACTGCTGAGCACAGCCATCATCACAGAGCTGTCAAGGATAGACATTTTGTTCACTGATAATGCAAGTTTCGACGCAATTCTGGAATTATCGGTGTATAGTACGTTTCTAGCCACGGTTACATTCAATTGGCAGAAAGGTGCTTATAACATCCACCGACATAACACGGTAGCTGTTGGATTAAACAGTCCAATGATGATTTCAGTTTTATAGCAATTCTGCAAAGTCAAAATACAAATGCACTGCCCCTTGAGGCATTAACAACTAACAACACCTCACTGAGTCCAACCATCATTACAGTAAAGTAGCCGCTGGTTTGCTTTGCTCACTGATGACGTAAACTTGAAGGTGACTCTAGAATAACCAAAGCATAGTAGTTTGCGGCTTGAGATAGTACCAATTGACATTACGGTACTTCGTACATCTCCCAACTCTGTGTTAACATTTCCAGTGATGATATAAGTTCTATAACAATTCCAGTGTAGCAAAACACTTGTCCACTGTCTCTCGAAGCTTCAACAATTGGCAATAGAGTATTGCTTACTGCCATAATCACAGTAATGTAGACGTTGGAATACTTTGTTCACTGACGACGTATATTCCTATGTTCCTCAGGAATTAACTATGTACGCTACGGCTACGGAAAGTGATATTTATAACTGAAGGTGCGGCATTTAGTACATCATTCATCGGAGCCCTGCTGCCCTTGGATTATTCTTTTCATTGTAGATGTATATTCTACAGCAACTCAAGAAATAGAAACGCCGTTACATTGTACCTCGGGACATAACCAATTGAAAACACAGTACTGGGAAACTCCACCATCGCATTACTTTACGGTTGAATAACTTTGTTCGCTGATAACGTCCATTGCGAAGCAATTCTAGAATAGTCAATCATTACTACGGTTATGGCTAGAGATATTGAAAACCGACAGTACTGTACTTCGTACATCTACCAACAGAGCACTTTTGCCCCTGTGTTAATCTGTTCAATGATTATATAAATTGGATGACAATTCCAGAATGGCAAAACAGTGGTCCACTGTCCACCGAGATATCAACAATTGTAGACAAAGTACTGATTACAGCCATTATCACATTAATGTAGCGATTGGATTCTCTGTTCACTGATGATGTAAATTCGAATGTGTCTCTAGAATTACCTATTTATGGTGCGGTTACGTCAAGTGATATTTACCATTTACAGTACGGTAATTAGTACATCTACGTAGAGAGCACTGTCAAATGACGATTTATAACCTGCAGCAGTTCTAGAATGAGAAATGCAGGTCCATTATCACTTGAGATATTAACAATTGACAACACTGGACTGAGTACAGACATAGTCACAATGTTCTAGCCGTTGAATAAATTTGAGCACCGGTAATGAAATTACAAAAGCAATTGTGGGGTGCCAAATGAATACTATGGTTGTGGCTACAGGTATTTACAATTAACAGTACGGCATTAATTACAACTACCAACAGAGCAGTCTAGCCGATGGATTAATCAGTTCAATGATGCTTTAGATCCTTTAACTGCTCTAGAATGAGAAAATATAGATAAATTGTCGTTCGTGACATTAACAATTGACAACACTATAATGAGAACAGCCATCATCACAGTAATGTAGCCGCCTTAACAATCCGTGCACTGGTTATGTAAATTCCAGTAAAAATCTGTAATAATCAATGAATAGTGCGGTTAGGGCTAGACATATTGCCAGTTAACCGCACGGTAATTGGTACATTCTCAAACGCAGCAGTGTATCCGTTGGAATAATCTGTCCAGTGATTACTTACGCTTTATAGAAATTCTGGAGGTACTGCGAATATCACCATTATCCCTCGACAGATTAGCTATTGTCAACAGGGTACAGGGTACAGCCATCATCACAGTACAGTAGCCGTTGCATTAGTGTCTACCACCGATGACATAAGTTGCGCAGCAATTCTAAAATAATCAGTGTATAGTACGGTTACTGTAGCCGTTGGATTTTTCTGCTCTATGATGACTTAGATTCTATGAGAACCCTGTAATGTGAATATACAGATGCATATTAACTGCAGATATTAACAATTGACAACACAGTACTGAGCACAGCCATCATCAGAGTATTGTTGCTGCCGGAGAACTTTGCTCACTGGTAACGCAGGTTCAAGGCAATTCTAGAATAATGCATGTAAACTACGGTTACGGCTACAGATATTTGCAGTTGACAGTACGGTACTTCGTACTTCTAACAACAGAGAACTCTAGCAGTTAGAATAGTCTGTTCAGTGATGATTTATATACCATAACATTCCGACATTTACAAAATACAGAATCATTGTTCCTCGCGGTATTAACAGTTGACAACACTGTACAGAGTGCAGCAATTACCACAGTAACGTAGTTGTTGGAATGCTTTGCCCACTAATGTTATAAACTCCAACGGATTTATGGAATAATCAATGGATGTTGCGGTTAAGTGTAGACATCCTTCCAGTTGCCATCACGATAATTAGCACATCCACCTGGCGAGCAGGATAGCCGTTTGATTAATTTGTTCAATGATGATGCAGGTTCCATAGATATTCTAGAATAACAGCGAATATATCCATTACACCTAAATAAGTTAGCAATTGACAAAACAGTAGAGATTACAGCAATCATCACACTACTGCAGTCATTTAACTGCTTTGTCCAGTGATGAGGTAAATTCCACAAGAAATCTGGAATTATCAATGTATGTAGCGGTTATGGCTTGAGATATTTCCAATTGTGTGTTCGGTAAATATTACATCCAATAGTATGGCACTACATCCGAGCGATTAGTCTGCGCAGTGATGATTTAAATCCCATAACATTTCTAGAATGACAAAATACACATCCACTGACACGCGAGGTATTAGCAATTGAAAAATCGTGCTGAGTACAGGCATCGCCGCAGTAATGTAGCCGTCGGAAGACACTTTCCAGTGATAATGTTCCTTCCAAAGCAAGTCTAGAATATTTGATGGACTCTACGGATGGTGTCAGAGATATTTACAGTTGACAGCACGGTACATGTGGCAACTACCGTCAGAGTACGTTTGCCGTTGGATTAATCCATTCAATAATAAATTAGACTCTACAACATTTCTAGAGTGACAAAATGTATTTCCATTATCCCTATCGACATTAACAATTGACAACAGCACAATTGAGTACAGCCACCATCACTGTATTGTAGCCGCTGATTAACTCTGATGACTGATAATGTAAGTTCGAAGGCAATTCTAGAATAATCAACATGCAGTACGGTTATGTCCAGAGATATTTACAATTGACGGCACGTTAGTTAGTCCATCCACCAGCGTAGCACAGCAGCCACTCTATTAATCTGTCCAATGATGATTTACATTTTATGGCAATTTTAAATATCACTAGAGATAAGTGCTCTATTCGTTGATCAGTTTACAATTGCTGTGTAAATGCAATCGTCAGTGAACAAATTGTTACTGCGGCTATACTACTGTGATGATTCTTGTACTCAATATTGCGTTGACAACTGTTAATGTTTCGAGCGATTCTGGATCTCCACTTTGTCGTCCTAGGAATGCTACAAAATATTAATTATCAGCGAACAGATTAACCAAACAACGACGGTGCACTGTAGATGGCTATACTCTGTACTGTATTCACATATGTCTATGTCTCCGGCGGCAATCTCTCCAAGCACTGATCATTCCGCAATTGCGGAACAACTCATGTGACCAGCGGTCAGAGTAACTCAATGGCCATTGCATTGTGCAGATGGCTGCCTTGGTTAACCCAAAGAAGAGGGGCATCCAAGTGAAGCCAGTACGCTGCGCACAAGGCAACGGCATAGCGGTAGAAACGACTATCGCAGAAGGCCTCAGGGCGTTCACGGAGAACGCCAAACTAAAGGACATCGGCCTGAAGGCAAGGACGCCAGCCAGGAATAGACCGAGGATGCTCATATCCCTCACATGCCAAGGGAACTGTCCGAAAAGGAGATCCGAGCTTGCTTAAGGAAGCAGAACAAGGAAAAGCTTGGAGAGGCGGAAGTGGAAGAAATAAAATTCTGCATCCGCACGGGGGGGAAGGACAGCGAAGAGACCAACTGGATCGTAGAAGTCAGCACGCAAGTGCGAAGTAAAATGCTGTCCGGGAAACTGTTTATATCCTGGAATGCGTGTAAATTCCGGGATTTCGTCGCCGTCAGCCGCTGCTATAAATGCCAAGGCTTCGGGCATGTAGCGAAGCACTGTCGGCGGAAGCACGATATACGCGGTCACTGTGCAGAGACCGGGCACGATACCAAAGCTTACCCAGCAAAGAAGAATAACGCAGTCTGTGTAAACTGCAAGAGGAGCGGCAAGAAGAGCGATCATGCAGCCTCCAGCGCGAATTGCCCGTCCTATAAAGCCGCATTGGAGAGGTCTGTTGCAAGAACCGTTTATGGATAGGATGAAAAACGTTCGGACGGAGGAGATAAGGACCCTACAGCAAAATATGCAGAGATCAAGAATCGTGCCCCACGAGGTTAGGTCGCAGATGGAGCTAATGGGCGCAGATATCATACTGATGCTGGAGCCCTGCACCATGGAAGCTAACATAC